>NC_136262.1:152941662-153084162 GCF_964187855.1 Myxine glutinosa
CCACAACTCTTTGAGATATCCTGTTCACAGACAAACAAACAAATAGACAGGCAGGAGTGAAATTCCATAACCTGTGCCCACCGATGGTGGCAGAGCTACAAACATGGAGAGACAACGGATCTGGTCCGAACACTTAGCTTTGATAAACTTGAAGGACACATGGCACGATTCAAGCCATTAAGAGTGTGGTGATGCGTGAGCTGGACGGAAGTACATGTTAATTTTGTTCAAGACTTGACCTGCTGCCCTATCATCAGTTCACGCTCTCTCTCACCATGCTCTTCCATGAGACTCCATGTTGCAGAGAAACAATAACAATGGAAGATGTAAAAACAGAACAAAAGGAGTGCCGGTTACCTTAAATATGTCAGAGGGTCATTTTCCTTGAACCAAGTGTGGTTCACAATCTCCTGCAAAACAATGGATGTGTTGGAATCAAATATGAACACGATCATGAAACACCTCCACTGGTGAGCAATTGCATTTTGATCCACAATAACAGGTGGTCAGTTACCCCAGCATGTGTGAACATTCATGTTTATGCAAATAAAACACTGCAGATGAAAACTGCATCAATCCCTCACCGTCATAGTGAGCCTCTCCATTGGATCCTCCCGAAGCATCGCAGCCAGAAGGGAAACCAATGTTTCCCTTGCAAAGGTTGGTGGACTGTTTCCCACATTTAAGTCAGTCTTGTCATGTGACATCTGCAAAGAAGTAAAACAAATGTATTCATGACTGAATCCCAAACAATCGTCGCAATCGAATACGAACATTTGCATAATAAGAACATTCCAAACAAGCACTAACTGATGCAATAACCAAGGTTTGACTCGAAACTAATAAAATACATTTTCATTCATCAAATAAGTTATGGTGTACAACACAAAAGTTTTTTTTTTCGCTGAAAAAAAAACCCTGTCAACTCAATAATTGGATAATTTGAGGGTGAGATGCAAAATTGAGGGAGAATTTTGTGAAGCCATGGTGGACAATGGGGCCAGTGACACCATTATTGATCCAGGTGTGTCGAAGATTTTAATCCACATGTACAGGCAGATACACACCAACAGACACACTGACATTGTTTAACTCAGTAAGGATGTTACAAAGGCGAAACGTATTTTAATTGGATAATTATAAAGGTGATTGATTATTGGAGACTATTTAGTTCATGAAATCTCCTCTAAGAGTGTTGTGCCCCAGCAGTGCTGTTGGTGAGATGGCAGGGTGGAGTGAAGGCCAGCCAACTCCTCACTTGGTGTTTGCAGGAGATGTCTGGAGCACAGCGGCCTGTTTTGAACTGATAAATGCAAACACCTTTGTACGAACATCTCACAAAAGGAAACATTTGCCCTATTCATATGCAATTTATATGTTACATCTTAAATGCTAAACGAAATAGTGTGGCGTTTTACATGGTTGTGAATTCGAATTAAAATGTTGGCAAACTAGTTAATTGTATTGTGGTTAATAAAAATGTTCTTATAACTAAATATATGAATGTCCATACAAAGGTCAAGACGCCCTGGGCTCCAAGATGTCTGCAATCCCTATCGCTTGTACGTGACACAACCTTTGGTCTACTGCGGCATAATTTAAAACATTACATCTGCTGTGGCCTTGATGATGAGATAATCGGCCATGTTCGAGAGTATAAAATTGAGACCACTGAGAGAGGGAGGGTGAGAGAGGTCCTGGCCTAAATAATGTTAATGTTCTGTATTTGATGTTATTTTAATGTACTTTTGAAGGTACTCCACGTACCTCTGTATCTTTGGTATGTTCTTTGTGCCAGACCCCCTCTCCCGAGTGTGATGAAATGAAGGAGGAGATCCTCATTGTAATTCCCTCTCTTGTGGAGGGGCTTCCCTATAAGAAGGACGGCTTTGGGAGTGAGGGATTACTGCGCTATTAAATGTGACTGGACTTGAGTTGGTAAGTTGACGAATGTTGCTTATGGGCTTGCTTGAGAAGTGCTCGGGAATTATGTTTAGAGTTCTAATGTATTGCTTATTCCATGTTGTAGATGATGTGGAGATTGATTTCCATAAAGCTCTATATCTTGAGAGAGGTTGTGGATTTAAAATTCTACCACACCGAGAATTAAAAATATTCTTCATTGTAATCCCATGCAGAGGACAATCGATTATTTCATTACAATTGTGTTGACCTAATACGAATGATCGCAATTAATCCTCGTTAGACCAAAGTGTTGGAGGCTGGGAAAAGAATTGATAGGTATTCAGGACACAGCCTTCAAATGGCTATGGTGGTGACGGCACCAATATTGGGATGCGGAGTTGTAAAAACAGAGTTGGGCAGTCTGGAGGTCAATGTGGTGGTATGGGTGGCCGAGGTGTGCGACCATGTCTTCTGGGATTGAGTTTCTTGGTTGAATACGACTGTCAACTACACCTTTGGTGAGGTCAAATGTGGTTTGACACGGGGGGCTGCGCATTTGGTCGAACTGGGGGATGTGAGGAGGTGCAGGGGACATAATGGGGATGCCATGCACTACGACAGTGCTCCTCATGTCTGAGGCCTTGGTAATGGCGGAGTTGGCGGCAGGTGCTCACCACGTTGGCCAGCTTGGGCTAGTGGAGCTGTGGTCCTCACAGGAGGCTGAAGGATGGATGGTGGGTCACGCCCTTGTGGACACTTGTTGACCATGTTGGCGGTCTGGCTGTTCAACTTGTCCCGATAGCCCTCGCACGGTAGAGGGGCAGAGCTGTCGTAGCCAAGTTTAGTCGCGTAATAAAGGTCACCGGAGGAGGCGGGTCCACATGTTTGCCAGTACAGTTGGATAAAAGGAAATTTGTAGGAAATTGGTTGGCCCCATGGGTAAATTTGGAAATTCGGCAGGGTGGATGACACTCTTGGACCCAACCAACCTGTGACTACCTGCACTTAAGGTAAGGCCTTCATGTTTACTGTCCCAAGTATTTGGTACTTGCTCACAAATTGGAAAATGAGTCATTTGGAATGGGGAGGACTAGAGTGACGACATGGTCGTTGAGGGAATCGGTTTGAGCGCCACAAAGTGTCTTTTGGGTGGCGATTGTATATGTGTAAACGTTTTGGTGTTTTTGTATTGTCGTGAGAATAGAGATTGAATTGTGTTTGGAAGAGTGAATATGGGAAATACAACATGTAAGCAGGCCATGGCAGTACACCAACAAATACCAACATCTTTATTGCGTGACTGTGTTGAGAATTGTATGGCAGCAGGGGAATGAATATCATTTTGGATTTTGTGGGTGGGAAAGGTGCGTGTGTCTGTAAGAATGGATCAAACTCTGGATGAGAAGTGACTGCGCCTCCCCCCTCTCCCCCCCCCCGAGGTAATTGGTCCCTGGCAGCCGGTGGTGTCGGAAATTGGAAACCCGTCAGAGGGGGGTCTGGTTGGGCCACCAGCGGGTATTGAGACCCCTGGCGACCCAGAGGCTATGACAGCCTGAGGTCAAGGGAGTCTGGTGTGGATACCCTTCCTGGCAGGATGACAGATAAGGAGCTGTTTGGGTGTCAGGGGCCTATAGCTGAAAGAGGGGGAGGGGGGTGAAGAAGTCAGCCAAAATGTACGCCTTTTGGACTGCGGGCACCAAAGCCTGAAGTGCCCCCACCATCTTGCGTGTACGGTACCTCCAATCTACGTAATTGAGGTTCACACTTGTGGGTAATGACACGGAAGCATGGTTTTGCAGGGGGGTTGGAAGAAGTGTTGTGATTATTGAAATGTGTATGATTGATTATCGTGGGTTTATGTGAGTGAATGGGGGAAGATCCAGCGCATCATGTCACTCACCTGTACTACCAGGACAGGGCCCACAGAAATTTGCGTACATTGGGATGGCTCCGCAGGTAATGTTGGGCATTGTGGCATCTTTGTTGGGCATTGTGGAACGTGGTCTTTAGAGAGATACAGGGGTTGTACAAATGTTCATGGTCTTTCATTAAAGTGTGTGAGTAAGAAAGAGTGGTTTTGTGTGGTGACATTTTTCTTCCCGCCCAAGAGTTAGGAGCGAGGACTCAACTCAACTCAAATCTTTGAATGGTTGCTAAGGGGTGTAGAGCGGAAAGGAGAACAGGTAAGTCAGCTACTGCTCGTTTCCCACAGCCCCTCCTAATTTATTTCAAAGGCTAATTAAGTGTGAGTCGGTAAGTGTTAAGGCTGGAACGGTAATGCCTGCATTGAACCTGGGGTGGGGGGGGGGGGGGGGCTGTGTTACGTGTGTGGGTGTAGGCATGACATATCTTATTTGATATATAAATTGTGTCAGCTAGCGTTCTCCGAATGTCGTGTAGAACCACTTCTGTATCTAAGTAGGCCGAATGTTCGGGGTAGATTGTATGTCTCTCCATGTGTGGAGCTATGCTGACAAGATAGGGTCCATAAGGATAAACCCAGTGTGTAATTGCCCTGTGATTTTTCCCTTCGTTTTTATTGAATCAAAAAAGGCACTTGACAAGCAAACTGCAACAAGCACGGTAAATGGATCAGTTCACTCACAACGCAACTAGGTCCGACAAACCTAGCACATTCGCCAATTGGCAAGGGAACGTCATGCGAACATTCCCAAAAGACTGGGCTCTGCCCCCTCGATGGCCTGTAGCTGAGAGGCCACGCCATCTTGTCATCTTCTCGGTGCTAGATAGTGAGCGGTCGCATTCTTGCTTCTCTCCTGCTGAGTGGGCCACGGAGGTCGCTTACGCTCGTGGTTGGAGTGATTTGTGGGTCGAGGACGATTGCGTTTGGATACGTCATGTGCTGAGACGCTAGTTTCAAAACAGCTGGAGCTCGGAACGGCTAAGGAAGGAGAAAAAGGGCTGAGGTGATATGCGCCATCTTGGGTACCTCCCTGCGCATGGCTTTGGGTCGCTGTGAACGCCGATTGGAATTTGACGCCCTTGTTTGGACATAGAGCTGAGTTTGGCCGATAATAAAACATTTATTTTCTTTACTTTATCATTCCCCCTTGTTGGTTGTGTGCGTCAGAGTGTGGAGACGTCTGTTTAGTTTTATGAGTTACCTCACGTTTTCCTTTGTTCATTATTAGTGTAAATAAATTTATTTGTACATTTTATTCACTGTGTCTGTGTAATCGGATGACCACGTGTGTTTCCGATCAGATAAGGCCTCAAGCCTTTCCCACGAGCTCCAAACACAATTCCGCCAGAGATTGGAGTCTTCGCCTCGGAGTGCGAAGCTCGTTTTTGGCCATCTGTCACCCTGAGGTGTTCACGACAGGGTGGACACGACAATACCCTCTCAAGGCACTGTGTGTGAAACACTCAAGACTCCCTTCGCGCAACACACTCATAGTATCAGCATTTCCTTTCACACCACATTCATAATCATGACACCAATACAAACTAGAACGGCACTCAGTTGAGAGCATACCACCGCCAGGTGAACAGTTTACGTTTTGTATCCCAGAGTAGACCAGAAAATCACAATACAGAATCACATTTCATCAAAATCATCCGTCAACAACTTTTTGAGATCTTCTGCTGTATGTAGTTTTTGGCCCTATCTCCCAATGGTGAAGAATCGTTTTAAAAAATTATACTTGCCGGGTCCAAATCCGGATCTTCACCAACATCTAATCATTTCGTCCTCGTCACATACGCTACCTTTCTGCCAAATTTCGTCAGAAGCCGTCCAAAACTTTTTGAGATATTTTGTTCACAAACAAACAGACAGACAGGGGTGAAAACATAACCTCCATCCACCTTTGGTGGCGGAGGTAAGAATACTCACTTCAATAATATTATGTCCATCAAATCGAAGTCCATCAAATAATTTTGTGAAGAGGATGCCAAGTGCCCACACATCAACTGGGGGACCTTCGTATCCATGCTCTGTGAGCTCTGGTGCCATATAGCCAGGTGTGCCCCAGTCATCGTAAAAAAATTTACGATGTATGAAAGGTGTGGCCATGTTGAAGTCGATGACCTTCACGATCCCCTCATTGCTGAAGAGCACGTTTTGTAGCTAGAGAATAAACAGAAGTCAATATGTGAAAAAACATGAAACCTTTGGTGATATATTACACTGAAGGAAAGATGTAAATGTAAATGTGAAGGGAAGGCAGGAAAAAAATTCCAGAAAGGGAAAGGTTTTATAAAAACATCCTCTATCAATTTCTGTCAGGAGTTTACATAATATGGAGGCAGCTGAAGTGAGAGTAGAAAGCGAGGTTTACAAACGATATCCAAATGAGGAGTACAAAGTCACAGGAAGTGAGACTTTGTTGAGCTAAATGACAGGAATCGAAGGCCACAAGTTGTGGAGGTGTGAAAGGAAAGAGAAACTCAAAATAAGTTTCGCAATCTCGGTAAGGGACAATATTATATCAAGAGAAAAAGGCGATCTGAAGCATGGAATTAATGAAGAGTGTTCTGTGTGGATAGAGATTAGGGATGGAAGAGTAGTTAGTCACGTATAATCAGGCTCCTGGTGTGACGGAAGAGTAATATTGAAAGATTCATGAAGAATTCAAAAAGTATTGTCGTGTGCTGGCTCAGTGAACACCGAGAGCATTGCCACGGATGGATATAATCGAGCTTAACGAACGAGGCGTTTCCCAATCGATGGCGGATCATACATGAGATGGGGATTGGGGGATTATGCCGATTACCTTCACGGTCCCGATGTCTTCTCCCTGTGGAAATTAACTCACGAACGAGCACGAATTTATGGCACAAACAAACAACAACAACAGCATTTTTAAGGCCATTTTCCCTGCAAGAGAAGGGGTTAGCCTTGCGGTCCCATGACAATGTTCTCCATTTTGCCCTATTTTCTGCATCTCCCCTTGTTTATCCCCCTTGCCCGCATTTCTTCTTCGACCATCTTCAGCCAAGTCTTTCTCGGTCTTCCCCTTCCTCTACTTCCTTCTACATTCATTCCCATCACTCTTTCAACCAGGTCACTTTCATCCTTCCTCAACACACGACCCAAACCAGCTCAAACTGTTTCTCTTCACAGCATCCATCACAGCTCTATTCCCATCATCTTTCACAATTCATCATTTGTCTTCCTCTCTCTCAACGATACTCCACACATCCCCCGAACCATTCGCATTTCCACCCTTCCAGCCTTCGTTGCTGCTCTACGTTCATTACCCATGTCTCACTCCCATAAATCATAACACTTCTCACACATGCAGCATACACCTTTCCCTTCAGCTTCAATGGACACTCCCCCTCCTCATCAGCACGCCACTCAGTTCCCGAAACTTCTTCCATGCACATCTCACTCTAGCAACCGTTGCCGAGTCTGATCCACCTTCTCCATTCAGCATGTCTCCAAGGTAACAAATGTTTTCACACCTTCCAGCTTCACGCATCTCCAAGATCCTACTCAACATTTCCTCCATTTGCAGCTCCCTCTGTGCACACCTTACACTTGAATGTAGCTGCCACACTGGTTAAATGACCCTCTCAAACACTACATTTTTGATGAACCCACTTAGCGCACATTGTACATTGAATGGAATTCACTCCGACACCCTTCCTGCACACAGTACAACTCGGTGGAGCATATCCCGAGATGATGTTCACCAAGAGCTTTCCAATCATCATCACCCTTTCACTCACTCTTGTCACACTCACCACACTGTCTACAAACTCCTCAGAAAACAGGACACCAACACCATTCACGCCCTCCGGGCACCCTTGCCACACAAACTTGTATTTCTGTCCCTGCCTACCCTTCACCATTCTCACACCACTTCCCTTCCATCTCGTCTCCTGCACACAACATATGTCCACTCTTCTTCCGACCAATACGGAATTTATGGCACAAAAAGAAATATTTATTAAACGGAACCGAGAACAATGAAACGCGACAAAAAGATAAATGTTCCAAATCGGACGGCCCCATACCTCACTTCAAATACACGGACCAGAGGTGCCCCACCCCCCCCCCCCCCCCCCCCCCCCGTTCACCAGGCCTGACGCAGCATTTATGGACAAGAGACCACAACATAGTGTTGTGTAGACTCGTAATAGATATCAAATTTACACACCAATAGATATCCAATATATATCAAAATGACACACAAATTCCAACAGTGGGTGGCCAGTCTTTTCACAGACTACAACCGAGCTGGAATGGGTATTTAATTTTGATTTCTTACTTTCTATTTATATTTGAAGTTTAAATCATTCTATAATGAACACAAAAAGGGTCCATATGTGACAGATCCCGCCCTCTTTCCCTCCATTGTAGGTTTCACCCACAATATGAATTTTGTTCTTTCCTGCCCCCTCCACTTCCCACTCCCATTCCTTCCTTTGCTGCACAAAATGGTTTTCATTGTGGTGTTACGAAGAACGTATCACGGTCTGCACTGGTGTATTTGGTTACCTTTATATCTCTGTGCACAATGTTCTGGGAGTGCATGTACTCAAAGCATCAGCCATCTGGAGGGAGGAGGAGATGAAATAGTCAAACATGGACACAGATTGTGGTTGTTGAGATTTTACAATTTTGAGTTCAATTATTTCTGTCATATTTCAAACCATGACATAAAACATCATAACGAGGTGGAATGAGGAATGGAATGGGTATTTATCAACTCTACTCCAACCTCTGCTCTAAATGGTCACCAACTTCTGCTCACCTGTTTCATGGGAAACCACAACATTCTTTCTGAAATTTCCTCAGAAAATGAATTTGGGAAGCGAGTGAACCTGTACACAGCAGACAGAAACATACAATGGCAAGGCAATGAGATTTAAAAAAAAGATGTGTACAGAATCCAGGCTCGTGTAGAAGCGAACACATTAAACATGAAAACATGCACAGACACATAAAACATGCAATGAAGGGAGCGAGCGACAGAGGGGAGTGAGAGGGAAGCACACAGGTGCAAAAACAGCAGAGAACAGGGACGGCGGTCCGATCTCTGAAGGTGGAGGACTGGGGGAGGAGGGAGTGGGGGGGAGTACCCTGTATAACGCAAATGAACACGACTCGGAATTACAGGAAATAAGCTAGAGATTCAAAAAGTCAGATTTGGAGTGTTTTATCGAGGGTAGAAAAGATCAAGGTTTTGGATGGGGTTATATAAGAGATGGTGATGAATAGCTGTTTCGAAGACCTGGAGGGATAAGTGGAATTGAATAGAGTGAGGGAGTTTGTTGCAGTGGTGAGAGAAAAAAGGAATGAAAGAGTGAAGGCGAGCAGAGTATTGATTTTGGTAGTTTCACCAGAAGAGGGTTGCCTGCAGATCTTGTGCCTCCTGCAGGAATATTTGGGGTGCAGAACACAGACAGAGCTAGGGGAGCAAGGCCGGAGAAGAGTCAATAGAAGACAGAAAGACCACCAACCGGCCTGAGGTGAGCGAATGAAAGGCCCTCAGAATCAGCTTCATCACGGGAGATTCCAATGATGCTGAAACCTTTGGATTCAACAGCGTGAAGCCGAGATAGGTGTGAGGCAGGAGCACAGGTCAGAGGGGAGAGCAGTATTCCATTGAGCTGCGGATGAAAGCTTTGTACATGATGAAGAGCTCAGAGGTGTCCAAAAAGGACCTCTTATGACAGAGGATGCCCAGTCGGTGACTGGCTTTGGAGGCCAGCTTGGAAATGTGGTTTTGCCAAGAAAGATCTTAGCAGATTGTGAGACCCAAAAGCTTGAGTGACATAACTTATTTGAGAGGATTGTTGAGCAAGTAGATGGGAGGATTGTGTGGCGGTATTTTTGGAGAGACAAAGTGAGAGTGTGAGATATGTCAGGATTGAAAGACATGTTCCACTTGTTTGACCAGTTTGTGGTTTTATCCAGGTCTGCAGAGTGAAGAATTTTGCATTTCTGAGAAAACAGGAGGAGAGGAAACGTTCTTTTGTTTTTGAAGATTTGAATGTTTCATTGCTAAAATAAACACAAAATGATAAAGATAAAAATTTGCTTGCAAAATCAAAGGTCATTGAAGAGCAAGGTGATAGAGGGCCACAGCTGGATACAAGTAGGGGAATGAATGAACAGTGGAAATGAACAGTTAAAGTGGACATCTCTGATCATTCTGAGAGAGCCTCCTCAGCGTCGACGAGTCTGGCATTTTACTCAGGCCAACTGGCACGATCTTCAAGCAGCCATAAATCATCTGGACTGGTCTCCCATCTCAACCGCTTCTGACATCAACTCTTCCTGGGAATTCTTCCAAAATAAATTGCTCTCTCTCCTGCACAGATTTATCCCATCTCGTCTTCAGATGTCATACCCTTCCTCCCGTCCATGGTACATGGAATCTTGTGGTGAGGCTGTTGCCCAGAAATAACTTGCCTTCACCTCCTGGAAAGCAAATCCAACGGAAGGAAATCTCATTTCCTTTCACAAAGCCAGAAACAAGTGTGTGTCCACCCTTAGGAGAGCCAGGGAACAATATCTCTCCATTCTCAAGACCGAAATATCAAATCTGTCTCCCTCTTCCAAATCCTGGTGGCGTCAGGTCAAATCTCAAATTTCTGGTGTTTGTTCCCCCTCCATCCCCTCCCTTACCTCAAACGGCTACACAGCTGACTCCGCACGTGAAAAAGCTGAATGCCTCATCTCTGTGTTTGCCTCTAAATCTTGTGTCCCAAACCCATCCCTAGCTGTACCCACCATACCCAGTCATAGCCAGATGCTCCGGGACTCTGTGTCCTTTCCTCCTGACAAGGTGGAAAAGTTTCGGTCAACCCTCGACTCTGATTCTGCAACTGGACATGGCGGCATCAGCCCACGGGTCCTAAAATCCTGTTCTGTCGCACTTTCACTCCCTCTCTCTGTTCTCTTCACCCTCTCTTTTGCTCAAGGTCATCTGCCATCAGCTTGGAAATGAGCCAACATCACCACTTTACACAAAAAGGTGCAAAAACAGATCCTTGCAACTACAGACCAATCAGCCTTCTCCAAATTATCAGCAAAGTCATGGAATCCATCATTGCTTCGGATATGAAATCTTTCCTCTTCTCCAATGGCTTGATCTCTGATCATCAATTTGGTTTCAGACCAGGTCACTCTACTCTGGACATGCTGCTTCTGCTGTCTCAACAATGGATGGAGGTTCTCAATGCCAAACAGCAAATTAGAGCTGTCTCCCTTGACATATCACGTGCCTTCCATACGGGCTGGCACCAGGCTCTGCTCACCAAACTCTCCTCCTATGGTATCCATGGAAATCTCCATGCATGGCTGGCGGACTTCCTCTCGAGTCGTAGTCAACGTGTGGCACTGAATGGGTTTCTCTCATCTCCCCTTCCTGTTCAGGTTGTAGTTCCCCAAGGCAGTGTTCTGGGCACTGTGCTTTTTCTGGTCTTCATCAATGATCTCTCTGACTCGTTTGAAAATCCTCTCTATCTCTTTGCTGATGACTCCACTCTCTGCCGCTCCATTCCTCATCCCTGAGATCGGCAGTCTGCAGCCTCCTCACTCTCTGCAGACCTCGACAAAATCACAAACTGGTGAAACAAGTGGAACATGTCTTTCAAACCTGACAAATCTCACACTCTCACAATGTCTCTCCGAAAAGACCGACTGGACAACCCTCCAATCTACTTTCTCAACAATCCTCTCCAAGAAGTTCTGTCACTCAAGCTTTTGGGTCTCACTATCTGCCATGATCTTTCCTGGGAAAACCACATTTCAAATCTGTCCTCCAAAGCCAGTCGCCTACTGGGCATCCTCCATCTGGGCTGGGCATGCGAATGCCTTCCTCAGCACACCTGAGCTCCTCACCACATACAAGGCTTTCATCCGCAGCTCAATGGAATACTGCTCTCCCCTATGGGGTGGTGCTCCTGCCTCACACCTCGCTCGTATTCACGCTGTTGAAACCAAAGCTTTCAGAATCATTGAAATCTCCCGCGATGAAGCTTACTCCGACGGCCTTTCACTTACTCACAGCAGGCAGGTTGGTGGTCTTTCTGTCTTCCACCGACTCCTCTCCGGCCTTGCTCCCCCAGCTCTCTCTGGGCTTTGTCCCCCAAATATTCCTGCAGGTCGCACAAGATCTGCCTGCAACCCTCTTATGGTTAAACTGACAAAATCAAGACTCTCTGCTCACCTTCACTCCTCTTTTCTCCAGCCTCTGGAACAAACTCCCTCACTCTCTTCAATCCCACTCCTCCCTCCAGGTCTTTAAAACAGCTGTTCACCACCATCCCCTATCTTCCCCCATCCAAAACCTTTATCTTTTCTACCCCCGCTAATTTCACCCCAGATCCACTTTTTTGAAATGCCAACTTCTTTCCTGGAAGTCCTTGCAGTGTCCTTGTATTTTATACTTCTCCCACCCCCCCCCCCTTCCCACGCCTCCTCCCCCCCCCCCCCCAAGCCCTCACCCTTCCACACATCTCCCTGCTCTCAAATGTTGTGTTTGTGTGCTTCCCCTTCTCTCCCCATCTTGTCTTCTGCTCCCTCTTTTTTATATATTTTGTTTGTCTGGGTGATTTGTTTGTGAAGTAAATGTTAGCTCTTTCACGAGCCTCGATTCAGTATACAAAAAAACAACCAAAAAAAACCAAAAAAAAACCGCAGCTCAGTTTGGAAGTCAGCTGTGATATGTGATCCACATCATGGGTGATGGTTAAGCCTATAAAGTCCAGAAGCCGAACCACTTCCTGTGTCTGACCAGGAAAAAAGATCAGTTGGTTGTTTTTGACAATCGTGCGGGAGTGACAGGGTGTAACTGAGATTTGTCAGAACTGAATGAGATGGTCCAGCAATCAGGACATCATAATTCATGTTTTCTAATTACTAAATCATTTAGCTGCTTAAGTAAAATTGGACTTTATAGACACAAACAGTGGATTATCAGCAAAATGACGTCAGTAACCTCACCTGCTTCCACATACTCCATGACGTGGACCACGCAGTCATTGTGTGGATCTTTTGTCGGGATGTCGATCAACTTCACTGAAAGGAAACATCATGGTGGAGCACAAGTTAATCTGGCATAAGAAACTCATGCAAAGTCAAACACCTTTAAACAACATGATAAACATGCACATTTTGTGTGATGACAAGAAGTGAATAGGTGAGCCTCAACATCGTCCTTTCACCATCACCATTCATGATCTTGTCTGTAAACATTTGGGCAAGACCGCACCAATCATAAGTACATCGATTAAATAAGCACATGTGAGTGCAGGAAGTGTTGAGACGAGTATACAAATGATCCAAACGAGGTTGGAAGAGCGGGGGGGGGGGGGGGGTTATCTGGGTAGTGTGTGTACGGATCACAATTCATATCGAGCAGATTTAGGTTCAGGCAAACAACTGATGAGAATTATTCCGATAACATGACATTTGGCAAACACACAACTCAGATTCGGTTAGCGGATAACATTTGATTTTCAGTGTGTTGGAGTCTCATTATTGTGAACACAAAAGCGAATGAAAGAGAAAAGCTTGATTCAATAATTGATTGATTCCAAACAGGGTGATTCAATAATTGATTGATTCCAAACAGGGTGATTCAATAATTGATTGATTCCAAACAGGGTGATTCAATAATTGATTGATTCCAAACAGGGTGATTCAATAATTGTGCCATCCCATGGAGGGAGGGAAAACTAGCATCCCGTGTGCCACCCTTGTGGTGGATAAGTGTCCGCCCCACTGAGGTGTGGATAAGGTGTGGATAAGTGTCGAAAGGTGTGGATAAGTGTCTGCCCCACTGAGCTAATACTTGGTGGAAACACCTTTGACAGCAATTACAGCTGAGTCTATTTATATATAAATAAATATTTTGCACATGGGGTTCATAGAAGTGATCAGAGAATTTGCTTATCATAGTGATCATATTCTGTGGAATTCCATAAGATCTCAGCATCTTCCACAGGCTTGCTCGATGAACACAATCGAATTCCTTCTTGAAGTCAATGAAGTTGAGAGAAAGAGGTGCATTTCATTCTCAGCATTTATATCATTATATTATTAATAAAATTACACTCAAACTTCATCATGTTTGAGTGAAATCCACACTTACTAATGTTTGGGTGATTTAGCACCTTCATAATCGAAGCTTCATTCCAAAGCTGCAAAAAAAAAAAATACATGCATTTTAAAAGAAAGAAGGAGAAAAGAGAAAGAGAAAATTCAACACATTGCTTCAATAAGGTGGATTAAGGTGAAGTCACACCATCACAATAACCACAAGATTGTAACTCAAACACACAGAGACGCACAGCCTCAGGGGTCAAGAGACAAAGATGTATCACAGACAAAAGTTCTGCCAGGACAGTTCAGGGGTTAAACTGTGTTCTTACTTCAGCAGTTCAAACACCACTATCTCCACATAAACACAAACTTACTTCCGTTGAATCTTCCAAAGATCTTGCCTTCTTCAAAGCAACCTGGAAAAGGGGCCAAGAGATCGTATTATAGCATCTCAGCTACAATGTGGGAAAATGAGTAAAACATATGATATTGGTGTGTCGTGATGTACAATTATTATTTCTGTTTATACTGTAGTCAACGTAGGATCTAAATGAGAGAAAGGAACAACTTCACAAAGTCGGGTTATAAAAAGGGGAATCGGTAAACAATTACATGAACACACCACAAGTGAATCTAGTCCAGTGGTAAGAATTGGTAGAAGGACAAAACATTGAGGTACAGGGAATGAGGGAGTAGAAGGGAATGGGGGGGGGGGGGGGGGGAGGGGCAGTGAGGGACATCAAAGTGTTAATTGGGGGAAAAAAGAAAAGAAAAGCAATGGTAGGAATGAAGAAGCCCCCTCGACTTTGTATCAAGTGGTTTTCCCCATTATGTTTGGTGAGATTTCTGACACACAACCATCATCTGTCACAGATTACACATTATTTGTTCATTGTAATCACATCTATGATGTAATCTTCGACAGGTGATGTGAGGCCTGCAAGTCAAAATGAAAAGCATCGTTCATCTCATCAGAAAGAGAGAAGACACATTCAGATGCAGGACAATTTCCCGATCCCTTAACTCTCATCCTTCCTCCATGTGTTCTCTGCTGTATCCCTCTACCCTGCTATCTGTATTTTCCACCATGTTCTGTTCTGTTTCTATCTCGCTCTCCCGTGTGCTGTTCCATCTCCAACAAGCGTTACGCCTTGGTCCCCCGTCGGTGAAGTGATGCGAGTTGACAAAGTGGAAGACGCAAGGCGGCCATCTTGGATTTTGACGTGGCGACCCAATTTTCAATAGCGTTCTTCCTTATGCCGCGATACACCCACACACCAGATTAGAAGTTGGTACTTCGCTTATTTTTCAAGATATTCATCTCACAAGGTTCAGACATACATGGCGGCGGCCATCTTGGATTTTGACGTGGCGACCCAATTTTCAATAGCGTTCTTCCTTGTGCCTCGGTACACCCACACACCAGATTAGAAGTTGGTACACTTCGCTTATTTTTCAACATATTTCGCTCACAATGTTCAGACATATATGTGGTGGCGGCCATCTTGGATTTTGACGTGGCGACCCAATTTTCAATAGCCTTCTTCCTTATGCCGAGATACACACACACACACCAAATTAGAAGTTGGTACTTCGCTTATTTTTCAAGATATTCATCTCACAAGGTTCAGACATACATGGCGGTGGCCATCTTGGATTTTGACGTGGCGACCCAATTTTCAATAGCGTTCTTCCTTGTGCCTAGATACACCCACACACCAGATTAGAAGTTGGTACTTCGCTTATTTTTCAAGATATTCATCTCACAAGGTTCAGACATACATGGCGGCGGCCATCTTGGATTTTGACGTGGCGACCCAATTTTCAATAGCGTTCTTCGTTGTGCCGAGATACACCCACACACCAAATTAGAAGTTGGTACTTCCCTTATTTTTCAAGATATTCAGCTCACAAGGTTCAGACATACATGGCATCAGACATACATGGTGGCGGCCATCTTGTATTTTGACGTGGGTTGCACCCACACACCAAATTCGAATGTGGTCCTTCGCTTACGTACGCCCGCACGCACGCACACACACGCCCACCCGCATGCACGAACGGACGGACACACGGACGGAGGGGAAAACCATTGTCCCCCTTTCGCTCCGCGGTGCGACGGGGGACAAAAAGGTGAAATGAAGACACAGGAAGTTTACCACAAGCTCGTACCTCTTCTGCTGAGTTGACATTCTTTGCTTTGTAAACAAATCCAGTACTTCCTTCTCCAATTTTGGAGATAACCTCCCACTTCCCGAACTGAAAACAAAGGCACAAACAGAGCTTCACAACAGTGCTTCTGAAATAAAATAGAAATAACAAAGCCATGTTTAAAAGATTATTTCACATCAACTCGATAATAAACATCATCATCATCATCATCATATTCATCATATTCATGTTCCATGGCCTCGTCAGAGGAGATACTTGGCCACAATGCTGGTCACGTCACCGCTCCGGCTCAGGAACCTAGGGCACGAATTTGAAATGTGTTCATGGTGCCAGCCATAGTTTGCCTCCTCTTTGTGAAGGACACCATGGGATCTTTTATGTCCACCAACGAATTCCAGCATAAGGATGACGAGTGTAACGTCCATCCGAGTGACGGCACACACATTGATGAATCACCCTGCCTATGTAACACCAGAATGACAGTTCATAGCTGGGTTTGGATTCAAACCCACGCAAGGCAGCTCACATCAATGACTAAGATATCTCATGGGAACTAAAAAGGAGGAAATAATTGGTATAATAAATAAATATAGCAATACCACCAATTATGTCGTAATGTAGGAGTTGCGGACAACGAGAGAGCGAGACACTATGTGGCTTGATCAAAGCTCCTTTATTCCAACAGAACAAAACTAATACCGCAACTCACGCATCTTTTATCACACAAAATCACTCTTAAGGAGGCGTGGCTCCAACAACCGAGCGCACGCCACGCCCATACCATCAATAGCCCCACTGGTCCCGTGCCTGTGGATTATGTCCCAATGGGGTAACCCCCACATGCGCCCCCCCAGAATTCACTCGCACGGGCAATGTCAGTTTTCGGGGGGCCTTAACCACCCGGCCGAAACGACACCTGATGACCCGAGCAGGGACTGTTAGCGGCTTGGCGGTAGGCGGGCCAACCAGGGAGTTACCCGACGGGGGACGGCCCCGCCGTGCGGGTTGAGCCAACCGAGGGGGCTGGTCTCGGTCCAAGTGAGCCGGCTTGAGGCGGTCCACCGAAAGGTGGTCCGGTTTGCCGCCGATGTCGACCACAAAGGACTTGTCCCCGGCCTCCAGAATGCGGAAAGGCCCGTCGTAAGGCACCAGGTCCACGTTAACCTGGTCAAACCGTCGCTCGGGCACTGTGAATGGCGCCAATGGGTCCTGGGTATGGCGATGCACCTTGGAGCGTTGACACTCGACACAGGTGTTGGCCCAGTCACGCACATCCTTCCTGAGCCCGTGCCAAACGAACTTCGCCGCCACCAACTTTTGAGACGCCTTCCTGCCCAGGTGAGAAAGACCGTGGACGGCATCGAACACCATCCATCTCCAGCTGGTGGGTACGACGGGGCGAGGCTGTCCCAAAGATGCGTCGCACAGTAGCGTGGTGCCCGTGTCCTTGAACGGCATGTCAGACAGTCGAAGCCCCGTGACCGCCGCCCTGCAGGCCTGGACATCCGGGTTGGCGATCTGGTCGGCCGCCATGCAGGCGTAGTCGATGCCAAGGTGAACCGCGCCAACTATGGACCGGGAGAGACAATCGGCGACCGTATTATCCTTCCCAGCAACATGTTGGATGTCCGTCGTGAACTCGGAAACGAAGGAGAGCTGGCGTTGTTGATGGGCAGACCATGGCTCCCAGACCTTGGCCATGGCAAAAACCAGGGGCTTTTGGTCCACAAACGCCGTGAACGGGCGGGCTTCCAACAGGTAACGGAAGTGTCGGACCGCTCGGTAGACGCCTCGGAGCTCACGATCGAAGGTACTGTACTTTCGTTCGTTAGGGCGGAGCTGCCGGCTAAAAAAGGCAAGCGGCTGCCAGGCCCCGTTGACCCACTGCTCATGCACGGCGCCAACCGCGTAGTCCGAAGCATCCGTGGTGAGAGCAATCGGTGCGTCGGGCGACGGATGCACCAGCATGGTTGCGATGGCGAAGGCCAGTTTAGGGTCCGTGAAAGCCTTGGCCATCTCCTCGGTCCCGTCAATGGCGCGTTTGGTAGGCTTGCCCTTGAGGGCCTCATCAGCTGGGCCGCACAGGGCACGAAACGATGGTAAAAGTTCACCATGCCCAAAAACTCCTGCAGGGCCTTGACGGTGATGGGGCACGGAAAACTCTTCACAGCCTCCCCTTTAGACGGCAGTGGGACGGCCCCCTCCCTCGTGATGCGGTGGCCGAGAAAGTCAATTGAAGCCACCCCGAACAAGCACTTGGGTGGGTTAATGATAAGGCCGTGCTGACTAAAGCGTTCAAAGAGCGCTCGGAGGTGAAGCATGTGCTCCGTTCTGGAAGCGCTGGCGATGAGGATATCGTCCAGGTAGACGAACAGAAACGGCAAATCCAGCAACACGCTGTCCATCAGGCGCTGGAAAGCCTGGGCCATGTTCTTGAGCCCAAAAGGCATGCGTAGGAATTTGAAAAGCCCGAACGGTGGAATAACCGCGGTCTTAGGAACGTCCTGCGGCCGGACAGGGACCGGTGGTAACCACGAATGAGGCCCACCTTCGAAAAAAAAGCTTTACCGGCCAAGCGGGCAGAAAAGTCCTGGATGTGCGGAATTGGGTAGCGGTCAGGGGTAGTGGCGCCGTTAAGGCGGCAATAATCCCCACACGGGCGCCAACCACCACCCGGCTTCGGTGCAATGTGGAGAGGCGAGGCCCACGCGCTGTCGGACCGTCGCACGATGCCAAGACGCTCCAACTTGTCGAACTCCACCTTTGTGATAGCGAGTTTCGCCGGGTCGAGGCGTCAAGCCCGGGCGTAGACAGGCGGGCCGGTGGTCGGAATGTGATGCTCCACCCCGTGCTTGACGGCAACGGCCGAAAAGGTGGGCCGTGTAAGGGCCCGGGAACTCGGTGAGGAGGCGGGCAAACTCATCAGAGGTCGAGAGCGTGCACGCAAGCCTCGTCGAGGCGGACCCGCTCAGCGAGCATGGAAGAGAACTGAATGTCTCAGCATTAATGAGCCGCCAATTTTTAACATCCACCAATAGGCCGTTGGCGCAGAAGAAATCAGTGCCCAGCAAGGGGGTGGACACCCTCGCCGTGACAAAATCCCATGTAAACCGCTGCCCGCCCAAGCACAGTGCCACGGTCCGTTTGCCAAAAGTCTGAATAGCACTGCCGTTGGCGGCTTCCAGGGCGGGGCCGTGACTCCCGGCCTCCCGGTCCGATGCCGACGCAGGTAGAACACTCACCTGGGCCCCTGTGTCGCAGAGGAAACAATGTCCGGAGTCTGTGTCCGACATGAAGAACAAACTGCCCGAACGGCCGACACTCATGGCAGTTAACGAGCGCCGGCCATCCCGTTTCCCGACTCATTGAAGCTGCAGGGTGGCCGGCATGCCTTGGCCTTGGGCCCAAACCTTGCATGGTAAAAGCACAAGCCTGGGGCCTTCTGCCGCTGAGCCGTAATGGCGGCCGCGACGGTGTCCACGAGCGCTGGAGGCTCGACGGGGCCGGGGTCCCATGCAGCAGCACTACATTGCTGTCTGGCGGAGAAATACTTGTCTGCTTCCCTAGCCAGGGCGTGGAAATCCTTAACAGACGAGTTGGCCAGGGCTGTCCGTACCTGACCTGGCAGCTGTTGCAGGAACAGTTCTTTGAAGAGGAAACATGGCCGGTGGCTGCCCAGGAGACAACATGTGGTCCATCAGCTCCGACGGCTTGGAGCCGCCCAGCCCGGGTAGAGAAAGTAGCTGGCGGGCACGCTCGGCCTCAGTGAGCTCGAAGGTTATGAGTAGCAGCACCTTTAGCGTCTCGTACTTGCGGCCCTTCGGAGGATCTTGGAGAAGGCTCACCACTCTGGTTGCAGTGGAGCCACTGAGCGCAGACACGACATAATAATACTTCGTGTCGTCCGCAGAAATGCTCCGAATGGCGAATTGGGCCTCAGCTTGTGCGAACCAAACGGCAGCTTGTCGTTCCCAAAACTCCGGCAGTTTGATCGAAACTGCGCTCGTCGCCATGTTCGTTTGAAGCACCAAAAACGTTCGAGAGCAAGACGGACTCACCAATGTCGGAGTTGTGGACAACGAGAGAGCGAGACACTTCGTGGCTTGATCAAAGCTCCTTTATTCCAACAGAACTGAACTAATACCGGAACTCACGCATATTTTATGACACAAAATCACTCTTAAGGGGGCGTGGCTCCAACAACCGAGCGCACGCCACGCCCAAACCATCAATAGCCCCACTGGTCCTGTGCCTGTGGATTATGTCTCAATGGGGTAACCCCCACAGTAACGTAATTACACCACCACCCGACTTGCATCGCCTCAACTCACACTTACATCGATTTATAAACCATATCTTTTATTCTCGAACGGTTTCAGAACTGCCAAGACTGATAGAAACGTCATAATACATTGCAAAGTACAAAATTGGGAGATTGCAAAATCGTACACAGAACAACTGTACGTTTGTGTACTTGACTACAGCTGTCATTAATCATAATAAGAGGAATATCACCGGTAAAAAGTGAAATACAATACGGGAAGTGGCGACGTTAGGAACGCGTCCCACGCTTATCTTATTAATGCTGATGACAACTAGAACAACACTCTTCGACGTCATGACATCGACTGATATGCCTCCACCCATATTATTACAACATAATACATACTTGTACCAAGTTTGATTTAAATCCCTTCAGCTGTTCTCAAGTTATGACATTTTTACCTGACATGCCCTCTGAACATTGAACATTGATGCCACAATCCAAACAGTTCATGTTAGCATCATATTTACCAATACCAAGTTTGTTCAAAATCCCATTGCTGGTTCACGAGTTGGTGCAGCAACATAATTTTTACTTAACATGACCTGTGACCTTTGACCTCGACTCGAAAATCGAATCAGTAAATCTTTAAATCATTAAACATACCTGTGCCAAGATTCAATTAGATCGCTTCAGTCGTTCTCAAGCTATAGACATATCACAGACTTTGACCTTTGACCTCTTGACGTCAAAATCAAATAATTTCATCTGTGCATCATAATACATATTTGTCCCAACTTTGGTCAGAATCCCATCACTGGTTCACAAGTTATCGCAGTAAAGGATTTTTAACCAACATGCCCTCTGACCTTTGGTCTTTGACCTCGTGACCGCAAAATCAAATCAATTCATCTTTAACTCATTATACATACCTGCACCAAGTTTGACTAAGATCCGTTCAGACGTTCTCAAGTTAACGCGGTGACGAAATTATATCTTGGACGAATGCACGGACGAACGGATGGTCATACGGACGGATGGACGGACGACCGGATAAGAAACATGAAAACATAATGCCCCCCGCAACTTTGTCCGCGGAGGCATAAAAACTGTTTTGATTTACGTCGTTTTGATAATCGTCGCACTTTTCAGAACGCATCCCCAATGCAAACCGAACAATTACTGTAAAAAGGGAATATAATGTATTGCTTACCACGACCTCCCCGCAATTGTACTCTTCATGCTCCTCACTGTCAGGACTCCCATCACTGTAAGTACTCTCATCATCTTCATCATGATGGAGAGAAGATCCTGGAAAGAAGAGGCAAAATTAACATAAAACAGATATTGTGACAGAAAAAGATCAATGGACAGAAAATCACGTGTTCAGATGTGTGTGCATTGTGCAAATTAGACATCAATTTCACAAATTCGTCTTCGTCTTCTTCTTTGCCAGCCAGGTGTTCACCTACCATATCCTCTAGTGAGAGATCAAGGGCTGAGAACATGCAGAATTGGCCCAAGTCTTTCAGGAACTGGTTGGCTAGGCCTGACATGATTGTAGTGGGTAAAGGCAGGAATTTGTAGTTTGCTCAAGGTGCTGGCATTGACTTGCCAACTCTTTCTTCATGAAAGACACTGAGAGATGTTTCATGTCTCCAAACTAATGCTACCAGACAGAATACCCAGCACAAGGTCCATCTGAGGGACCACACATTTGTGACCAAACACACGACTTGTGAAGCACCATTTGATTTTATAAAACGGATGGAATCACCAGGAAAGACATTGATCAGGCTATGCTTTCCACAGAAGCGAGGGGAAGCTGACATTCCTGGCATCAACCCTTCGTCGGACCATAAAAGCCAAAACAGTCCGACATAGGGCCTCACGAGCAAGACTAGCTCTTGATTCGACAGTGCATGGTCAGGATGAGAAGCAAAGCAGACTGGACAGTTCAGAGGTAAATTCGCTACGTCTGTCCAGCCCTGTTGGACACAGTACAATTTATAAATGGGGGATTCCCTTCAGGAAAAGGATAAAGGAATAATGGTGGAAAAAACACACAGAAATGCATCGGCACAGGACAGTGTTGGACAACAATAATGAAGGCAAATTTAGGTTTGTAGATGGATATGAAAGGGATTTATATTTCAGAATTAGACAAAGAAGTCTTCTTCCATGTTCATACTTAGCAAAAGACTGTGGAGGAGCAAGCACCATTGGCTGAGAAGGCGGATGTACCACTGATGCAGTGCCCTCTGCTGGTTATGGCAGGAATTTGGAATTTGTCCAGGGTGCCAGTGACACTCTTGGCGAAGGTCACCTACTCTTGGCGAAGGTCACCTACTCTTGGCGAAGGTCACCATGTGATCTTTAACGCTCACCACCTCATGCCGGTACACGGGACACCCAGTTTAAGCACCATCTCATGCCATCCATCCTCATGACCATGATCTTTGTAAACCAATCTTTAACTTCCTCATCTGTTCCATCATCTTGTCTGTCCATTTTAATCCTTGCCTTCCTCCTCTTCCATCAATATTACCAATCAGTATTGTTTTGTATTGGTTCAGGTGATGCTCAGTGTGGGTGCTTCTGCACCATGGTTACACCTGTGACCAAGTGGCACCTGTGACCTGGGCACCTGTGACCTGTGTTACACCTGTGACCTCAACCCTTTGACTTCCGCTTCCGGTTTCTCGATCGAGGTGGCGACTTTTGCTCTCTCTGGACATCAAAAGTGAAGTTATTTTTCCATTCGTGCGTTTGTCAAATTTCCACTCGTTATTTCATCGTCTATGCATTATTGTTTGTTTCCAGTTCGTTTTGGTTTGAATTTCCTGTGACTCGTAATTCATTAATCGTGTTCTGTTTGCTCCGCGTGTGCGGCCTTGTACCCTGAGGCTACCCCCGTCAGTGGTTGTTAACTTAAGTTCCTTACTTCGTGTTTTGCTTGGCTCTTAGATTTTTCCCTTCTCCCCCGAACATCTACTCTTTGTCTAACGGTTTGAACCCCCCCCCCCCCCCCGCCCAAAAACAAACAAAAAAACAAACATTTATTTCCTTTTCTCCACGTGTGCTGTTTCGTGTGCTTCTGTCCACGTGCGCTGTCTCGTGCCGCCCCCATTATCTCCTTGTCTTCCACCTTTTGCCCTGTTCACGTGCCTCGTGGTTGTCCCTCTAGGTCCTCTCCCCGTTGGTATTTTGTGAATATAAGATTGTTCTTCACGGTTCTGTTTAAATATTATTTAAATATGTTTAAACTTTCCCCTGCAGTGTTTTATTCAGTGGTATATTGCAACAGGCTGTTTTTCTTCCTATTTAAAAGGCTCTTTTCAATTTCTTCTTCAACTCATTCCACTTCAAAAAAAAAAAAGAATTTTTTCTCTTACAATTGCAGAATTCTATCTCCTCACTCTCCTTGCACTGCCCTCTCTCCACCTCACCCCCAGGAGTATTTCTGGCTACGGCTTCCTCTCCACTCCCACCTTTTGTTCATATGTGTTCTGTACTGTCCTCCAAACAGTGATGACCCCATTTACATTTCGCTGTCTGACGACATGGACCAACTTCTAGCCACTCATCCCAACTCTCTCTTCCTCATATGTGGTGACTTCAACTGTCATCATGCCAGCTGGCTGGGTGTGGGTTCCTCTCTCACCAGAAATGGCACCTCAGCAAAGGACATCTGCGACTCATTGGGACTGACACAATCTGTCAATTTGCCGACCCGGATCTCAGTCAATGGAGTATATTCTCTTCTAGACTTGGTTATGACTAACTTCCCTGCAAATGTCTGCTGCTCTTCTTCTGCTCCAATCGGTTCTACTGATCATGTGCTTGTTAAAGTGGACATCTCTCTGACCATTCTCAGAGAGCGTCCTGAGCATCGACGAGTCTGGCATTTCACTCAGGCCGACTGGCATGGTCTTCAAGCAGCCATCAATCATCTGGACTGGTCTCCCATCTCTACTGCCTCTGAAAGAAATTCTTCCTGGGAATTCTTCCAAAGCAAACTGCTCTCTCTCTCATGCACAGATTTATCCCATCTCGTCTTCAGTTGTCTTACCTTTCCTCCCATCCATGGTACAATGAATCTTGTGGTGAGGCAGTTGCCCTGAAACAACTTGCCTTCGCCTCTTGGAAGGCAAATCCAACTGAAGGCAATCTCAGTTCCTTCCACCAAGCTCAGAACAAGTGTGTGTCTACCCTCAGGAGTGCCAGGAAGCACTATCTCTCCACACTCAAGAATGAACTCTCAAACCTGTCTCCTTCCTCCAAATCCTGGTGGCATCTGGTCAAATCCGTTTCAGGTGTTTGTTCCCTCTCCAACCGCCCCCCCCCCCCCCCCCTTACCTCAAATGGCTATACAGTTGACACCGCATGTAACAAAGCAAAATGACTCAACTCTGTGTTTGCCTCAAAATCTTGGGTCCCAAACCCATCTCTCTCTGTTCCCACCTTACCCACTCAAACCCAACTGCTCCTGGACTCTGTGTCCTTCTTTCCTGACAACGTGGAGAAGTTTTTGTCAAACCTCGACTTTGATTCTGCAACTGGACCACACGGCATCAGCCCACGGGTCCTAAAATCCTGCTCTGCCGTTCTATCTTACCCTTTCTCTGTTATTTTCACCCTCTCTTTTGTTCAAGGTCTTCTGCCAGCATCTTGGAAATCAGCAAACATTACTGCTTTGCACAAAAAGGTGCAAAAACATATCCTTGCAACTACAGACCGATCAGCCTGCTCCCAATTATCAGCAAAGTCATGGAATCCATCATTGCGTCGGATATCAAATCCTTCCTCTTCTCCAATGGCTTGAGCTCCGATCATCAATTTGGATTTAGACCAGGTCATTCCACCCTGGACATGCTGCTTCTGCTGTCTCAACAATGGATGGAGGTCCTCAATGCCAAACAGGAAATCAGAGCCGTCTCCCTTGACAAATCACCTGCCTTCGATACGGTCTGGCACCCAGCTCTGCTCACCAAACTCTCCTCCTATGGTATCCATGGAAATCTCCACGCTTGGCATGCAGACTTCCTCTCTGGTCGCCGTAAAAGTATGGCCCTGAATGGATTTCTCTCATCTACTCTTC
Source organism: Myxine glutinosa (assembly GCF_964187855.1). Classification (NCBI taxonomy): domain Eukaryota; kingdom Metazoa; phylum Chordata; class Myxini; order Myxiniformes; family Myxinidae; genus Myxine; species Myxine glutinosa. The sequence continues at coordinate 152,967,133 of NC_136262.1, forward strand.
CTGTTCAGGCTGGAGTTCCCCAAGGCAGTGTTCTGGGCCCTGTGCTTTTTCTGGTCTTCATCAATGATCTCTCTGGAAAATCTCTCTGGAAATGACTCTCTGGAAAATCTCTCTGGAAATGACTCTCTGGAAAATCTCTCTGGAAATGACTCTCTGGAAAATCCTCTCTATCTCTTTGCTGATGACTCCACTCTCTGCCGCTCCATTCCTCATCCCTCAGATTGGCAGTGTGCAGCTTCCTCACTCTCTGCAGATTGGACAAAATCATGCACTGGTCAAACAAGTGGAACATGTCTTTCAATCCTGACAAATCTCACACTCTTACTATGTCTCTCCAAAAAGACCAACTGGACAACCCTCCCATCTACTTTCTCAACAATCCTCTCCAAGAAGTTCTGTCGCTCAAGCTTTTGGGTCTCACTATCTGCCATGATCTTTCCTGGGAAAACCACATTTCCAAGCTGGCCTCCAAAGCCAGTCGCTGACTGGGCATCCTCCGTCGTGTGAAGTCCTTCTGTGGCACACCTGAGCTCCTCACCACATACAAGGCTTTCATCCGCAGCTCAATGGAATAATGTTCTCCCCTATGGGCCGGTGCTCCTGCCTCACACCTAGCTCGGCTTCACGCTGTTGAAACCAAAGCTTTCAGAATCATTGGAATCTCCCGTGATGACTCGAACTCCGAGGGCCTTTCACTCACTCACTGCAGGCAGGGAGGTGCTCTTTCTGTCTTCTACCGACTCCTCTCCGGCCTTGCTCCCCCAGCTCTCTCTGTGCTCTGCACCCCAAATATTCCTGCAGGAGGAAAAAGATCTGCAGGCAACCCTCTTCTGGTGAAACTACCAAATTCTATGCTCTCTGCTCACCTTCACTCTTTCATTCCTTTTTTCTCTCACCTCTGCAACAAACTCCCACACTCTATTCAATCCCACTTATCCCTCCAGGTCTTTCAAACAGCTGTTCACCACCATCTCTTATCTTCACCCATGCAAAACCTTGATCTTTTCTACCCCCGCTAATTCACCCCAGATACACCTTCTTTTTTTTTTTTTATTACAACTTCTTTCCTGGAAGTCCTTGCAGTGTTCATATGTTTTTTTTACCTCTCCCACAAAAAACACACAGAAATGCATCTGAAACAGTGTTGGACATCAATAATGAAGGCAAATTTAGGTTTATAGATGGATATGAAAGGGATTTATATTTTAGAATGAGACAAAGAAGTCTTCTTCCATGTTCATACTTAGCAAAAGACTGTGGAGGAGCAAGTACCATCGGCTGAGAAGGCGGATGTCCCGCTGATGCAGTGCCGTCTGCTGGTTATGGCAGGAATTTGGAATTTGTCCAGGGTGCCAATGATACACTTGGCGACGGTCACCATGTGATTTTTAACGCTCACCACCTCATGCCAAAGGCCCCCCGACTCTTGGCGAAAGGTCACCATGTGATCTTTAATGCTCACCACCCCATGCCAAAGGCTCCTCGACTCTTGGCGAAGGTCAGTCACCATGTAATCTTTAACGATCACCACCTCATGCCGGCACACGGGACACCCAGTTTAAGCACCATCTCATGTCATCCAACCTCATGACCATGACCTTTATGAACCAATCTTTAACTTCCTCATCTATTCCATCATGTTGTCTCTCGATTTTAATCCTTGCCTTCCTCCTCTTCCATCAATATTACCAATCAGTATTGTTTTGTATTGGTTCAGGTGATGCTCAGTGTGGGTCCCTCTGCACTATAGTTACACCTGTGACCAAGTGAAGCTGCTAAAACACCACCATGGCATTACTGGAGGATCAAAACAACAAGTTTGGAGCATTCATGGGAAAGGTTACTGTGATGAGAGGAAGTTGTTTGTGTCAGTGTCATGATGAACAAGCAGCCACCACCAGCAAATTGAAAAATAAACAAATCAACAACAAACATTTTCAGGTGTCTCTTCTTGCACTTGCAAATGAGATAATTTATTTTGTGAAAAGATTAATTCTCAAAACTCACCAGTTAGCGTCTCTTCCTCAGCAGATACATTTATCACTTGGGGTGCAGCATTCTCCTCATCAACAGATTCATTTGTCACTTGGGGTTCAGCATTCTCTTCCTCAACAGATTCATTTGTAACTTGGGGTTCAGCATACTCTTCATCAACGGATTCATTTGTCACTTGGGGTTCAGCATTCTCTTCCTCAACAAATACATTTGTCACTTGGGGTTCAGCATGCTCTTCCTCAACCGATACATTTGTCACCTTAGGCTCAGCATTCCTGCAGAAAATAAAGATTTTGTAAAGCTGTCGTTAAATAAATGTCATAAATAAGAAACAATGTCACAATAAAAATGCAATCAGGAAGGTGATAATCAGACTGCATCGGTTCATTGTGTTTTCTACATTCAGACAGCAAACCACACCCTGCACTGGGCTACCCTCCCAAGTATTTTCAAACACAGTTGACAATGAAGCCAATAAATGACACATGGTAAAGAGGGGGTGGGGGGGGGGGGGGAAGATAACCAAAGAGTATTATTTTTAACCACACTTTTTTCTTTCCCCTTTCATGTCCCAAGCTCCCACACTCACCTCCGAGCTGTCTTGCCTGGAATTGAATCCGAGAGAGTTCTAAAGATCTAAAGGGTCATTCTACAGGCTGAAAAAGGATAATTATACAGGGTTCCAAAGGGTAATTCTTATGGGTTTTGTTTTTTCTCTCCGTGTTGGTTCTCAGGCCTCAAAGGCCTCTGGTGTACATGAACCGCTGCAGGTTACCAGCATCGGTGCTGTGGTTACGTGATTGGGTGCATGTGTGGATATTTGGAGAGGCGAGTATTTTCTGAGAAGAAGAAAACAAGATTGAAAGTCTACCAGCGGCGTAGCTGGACTTGTTTGATACTTCAGGTGAAAAGGATAGTATGACCTGCATAGGGATACCAGTTAGCAAATAATGTAAGTGTTAAATTTTTTTTGAAGTACTGTAAGTCTTTAAGCTGTCTGTTACCATAGAAGTAAAGAGACTGCACTGATACAGTGGTTTATTCCATATGTTTTGAGTCATCAGTGAACGATACAGCGCTTCAATCCAGTAACTTTGCAGTCACGACAAAGGGATTGCAGTGTTACAATTATATTTACTGTATCATTTTTATTTATGTTATTATTATTATTACGAAAACGATACTACTTTATGAAGAAACCTGGGCTAATTTGTCCGAAACGGCCTGAAGGCGAGCCATGAAGGGATGAAGCCAAAGGCTTATACGAACTATCGTTGGAAGACCCATAACACATATGCTTTCAATATTTGATGGTCGTTTAAACAATCGGTTTGTTTGTGTTTCACACAGAAATAAAAATCTAAAGGTAGAGCATAGCGATTCTGATATATGACAGGTTCAACAATATGTTTGTCCTGAATGGCAATTTAAATCAAAATGGTGGTGTGTGGAGTCAGCCATCGTACACCACAATGACATCACAGACATAATCACATCACATCATCCCTGTCATGTGACCAGATCCTCAGCTCTGATTGGTGTACTTTTGTGAAGGACATACATACATACGGACATTCAAACACTGTTCCAGACGGCTTTGCCCGACGCCGTAAAAACTGGTGTGTTTGTGGGGACTCAGGTTTTGATATTATCAATGTTTAAAAGTTCCATGCTTTGAGGCCTCACAAAGCTAAAGCATTTTGGGCTCTTCTACGATTTATTCTTATGATGTCCTCGTTTTGTGATATCATTTTTCACTGCTGCTGACAAAGTTTAAGACTCGACTCAAACAAATCCCGAGAATTCGGAAAACATTTGACTTTTTAAACAGATATATATATATATATATATATATATATATATATATATATATATATATATATATATATATATATATATATCGCACCAGTCCGTAGGAAGCGGTTCAGTTTGGCATTTTTCATATGAAATTGGCAAAGCCGAGAAACGCACAAAATCCGTTAAAATTGCCCTTTATAAACCGATAGAACCAGCCTTTCAAACCCTTTAGAATTACACTTTCGAACCTGCTAGAATTATCCTTTAGATACCTTTAGAATTGCACCTTAGAACCAATTAAAATTACCCTTTGGAACCTTCACAATGAAAAAGAGGTTCTTCTTCTTCATTTAGGCTTACGAACATAGCCATCCATATTGAAGCGGGTTCACCGCTTAAAAACAGTGGTGACTTGATTTTGAAGCCCCTTCCTAAACGGACAGACAAACAGACTGGCGGAGAACAGATAAATAGACTAGAAAGGGCATTCGGTAGAGCCAATACCTCTGCAAGGTTCAGCAGTTTATGTTTTGTACCCCACCAACAGGCCAGATCCGATTCCGGATGTGAACCAAAATTGAATTGGCTTGTATTTGACACTTATGCAAATCATGCACCCAGTTTGGCTATAACTCGTCCACAATATCATGCTAAAAATCGTTTTTGCCATTATCGCTCAATGGTAAAGAATCACTTAAACTTAAAAAATTCTCATATTGGTATTCGGATATTCATCAAATTTGAATCAATTCTGCAATATATCTGATTTAGCATGAGCTTATCACTCAATTGTGGGAATCACTTTTTAAACTCTCAGATCTGAATCTTCACCAAAATTTCATCCTTGTCACACACTCAAACCCTCCACCAAATTTCTCCGAATCCATCCACAACTCTTTGAGATATCCTGTTCACAGACAAACAAACAAATAGACAGGCAGGAGTGAAATTCCATAACCTGTGCCCACCGATGGTGGCAGAGCTACAAACATGGAGAGACAACGGATCTGGTCCGAACACTTAGCTTTGATAAACTTGAAGGACACATGGCACGATTCAAGCCATTAAGAGTGTGGTGATGCGTGAGCTGGACGGAAGTACATGTTAATTTTGTTCAAGACTTGACCTGCTGCCCTATCATCAGTTCACGCTCTCTCTCACCATGCTCTTCCATGAGACTCCATGTTGCAGAGAAACAATAACAATGGAAGATGTAAAAACAGAACAAAAGGAGTGCCGGTTACCTTAAATATGTCAGAGGGTCATTTTCCTTGAACCAAGTGTGGTTCACAATCTCCTGCAAAACAATGGATGTGTTGGAATCAAATATGAACACGATCATGAAACACCTCCACTGGTGAGCAATTGCATTTTGATCCACAATAACAGGTGGTCAGTTACCCCAGCATGTGTGAACATTCATGTTTATGCAAATAAAACACTGCAGATGAAAACTGCATCAATCCCTCACCGTCATAGTGAGCCTCTCCATTGGATCCTCCCGAAGCATCGCAGCCAGAAGGGAAACCAATGTTTCCCTTGCAAAGGTTGGTGGACTGTTTCCCACATTTAAGTCAGTCTTGTCATGTGACATCTGCAAAGAAGTAAAACAAATGTATTCATGACTGAATCCCAAACAATCGTCGCAATCGAATACGAACATTTGCATAATAAGAACATTCCAAACAAGCACTAACTGATGCAATAACCAAGGTTTGACTCGAAACTAATAAAATACATTTTCATTCATCAAATAAGTTATGGTGTACAACACAAAAGTTTTTTTTTTCGCTGAAAAAAAAACCCTGTCAACTCAATAATTGGATAATTTGAGGGTGAGATGCAAAATTGAGGGAGAATTTTGTGAAGCCATGGTGGACAATGGGGCCAGTGACACCATTATTGATCCAGGTGTGTCGAAGATTTTAATCCACATGTACAGGCAGACACACACCAACAGACACACTGACATTGTTTAACTCAGTAAGGATGTTACAAAGGCGAAACGTATTTTAATTGGATAATTATAAAGGTGATTGATTATTGGAGACTATTTAGTTCATGAAATCTCCTCTAAGAGTGTTGTGCCCCAGCAGTGCTGTTGGTGAGATGGCAGGGTGGAGTGAAGGCCAGCCAACTCCTCACTTGGTGTTTGCAGGAGATGTCTGGAGCACAGCGGCCTGTTTTGAACTGATAAATGCAAACACCTTTGTACGAACATCTCACAAAAGGAAACATTTGCCCTATTCATATGCAATTTATATGTTACATCTTAAATGCTAAACGAAATAGTGTGGCGTTTTACATGGTTGTGAATTCGAATTAAAATGTTGGCAAACTAGTTAATTGTATTGTGGTTAATAAAAATGTTCTTATAACTAAATATATGAATGTCCATACAAAGGTCAAGATGCCCTGGGCTCCAAGATGTCTGCAATCCCTATCGCTTGTACGTGACACAACCTTTGGTCTACTGCGGCATAATTTAAAACATTACATCTGCTGTGGCCTTGATGATGAGATAATCGGCCATGTTCGAGAGTATAAAATTGAGACCACTGAGAGAGGGAGGGTGAGAGAGGTCCTGGCCTAAATATTGTTAATGTTCTGTATTTGATGTTATTTTAATGTACTTTTGAAGGTACTCCACGTACCTCTGTATCTTTGGTATGTTCTTTGTGCCAGACCCCCTCTCCCGAGTGTGATGAAATGAAGGAGGAGATCCTCATTGTAATTCCCTCTCTTGTGGAGGGGCTTCCCTATAAGAAGGACGGCTTTGGGAGTGAGGGATTACTGCGCTATTAAATGTGACTGGACTTGAGTTGGTAAGTTGACTAATGTTGCTTATGGGCTTGCTTGAGAAGTGCTCGGGAATTATGTTTAGAGTTCTAATGTATTGCTTATTCCATGTTGTAGATGATGTGGAGATTGATTTCCATAAAGCTCTATATCTTGAGAGAGGTTGTGGATTTAAAATTCTACCACACCGAGAATTTAAAATATTCTTCATTGTAATCCCATGCAGAGGACAATCGATTATTTCATTACAATTGTGTTGACCTAATACGAATGATCGCAATTAATCCTCGTTAGACCAAAGTGTTGGAGACTGGGAAAAGAATTGATAGGTATTCAGGACACAGCCTTCAAATGGCTATGGTGGTGATGGCACCAATATTGGGATGCGGAGTTGTAAAAACAGAGTCGGGCAGTCTGGAGGTCAATGTGGTGGTATGGGTGGCCGAGGTGTGCGACCATGTCTTCTGGGATTGAGTTTCTTGGTTGAATACGACTGTCAACTACACCTTTGGTGAGGTCAAATGTGGTTTGACACGGGGGGCTGCGCATTTGGTCGAACTGGGGGATGTGAGGAGGTGCAGGGGACATAATGGGGATGCCATGCACTACGACAGTGCTCCTCATGTCTGAGGCCTTGGTAATGGCGGAGTTGGCGGCAGGTGCTCACCACGTTGGCCAGCTTGGGCTAGTGGAGCTGTGGTCCTCACAGGAGGCTGAAGGATGGATGGTGGGTCACGCCCTTGTGGACACTTGTTGACCATGTTGGCGGTCTGGCTGTTCAACTTGTCCCGATAGCCCTCGCACGGTAGAGGGGCAGAGCTGTCGTAGCCAAGTTTAGTCGCGTAATAAAGGTCACCGGAGGAGGCGGGTCCACATGTTTGCCAGTACAGTTGGATAAAAGGAAATTTGTAGGAAATTGGTTGGCCCCATGGGTAAATTTGGAAATTCGGCAGGGTGGATGACACTCTTGGACCCAACCAACCTGTGACTACCTGCACTTAAGGTAAGGCCTTCATGTTTACTGTCCCAAGTATTTGGTACTTGCTCACAAATTGGAAAATGAGTCATTTGGAATGGGGAGGACTAGAGTGACGACATGGTCGTTGAGGGAATCGGTTTGAGCGCCACAAAGTGTCTTTTGGGTGGTGATTGTATATGTGTAAACGTTTTGGTGTTTTTGTATTGTCGTGAGAATAGAGATTGAATTGTGTTTGGAAGAGTGAATATGGGAAATACAACATGTAAGCAGGCCATGGCAGTACACCAACAAATACCAACATCTTTATTGCGTGACTGTGTTGAGAATTGTATGGCAGCAGGGGAATGAATATCATTTTGGATTTTGTGGGTGGGAAAGGTGCGTGTGTCTGTAAGAATGGATCAAACTCTGGATGAGCGGTGACTGCGCCTCCCCCCCCTCCCCCCCCCCCCCCGAGGTAATTGGTCCCTGGCAGCCGGTGGTGTCGGAAATTGGAAACCCGTCAGAGGGGGTCTGGTTGGGCCACCAGCGGGTATTGAGACCCCTGGCGACCCAGAGGCTATGACAGCCTGAGGTCAAGGGAGTCTGGTGTGGATACCCTTCCTGGCAGGATGACAGATAAGGAGCTGTTTGGGTGTCAGGGGCCTATAGCTGAAAGAGGGGGAGGGGGGTGAAGAAGTCAGCCAAAATGTACGCCTTTTGGACTGCGGGCACCAAAGCCTGAAGTGCCCCCACCATCTTGCGTGTACGGTACCTCCAATCTACGTAATTGAGGTTCACACTTGTGGGTAATGACACGGAAGCATGGTTTTGCAGGGGGGTTGGAAGAAGTGTTGTGATTATTGAAATGTGTATGATTAATTATTGTGGGTTTATGTGAGTGAATGGGGGAAGATCCAGCGCATCATGTCACTCACCTGTACTACCAGGACAGGGCCCACAGAAATTTGCGTACATTGGGATGGCTCCGCAGGTAATGTTGGGCATTGTGGCATCTTTGTTGGGCATTGTGGAACGTGGTCTTTAGAGAGATACAGGGGTTGTACAAATGTTCATGGTCTTTCATTAAAGTGTGTGAGTAAGAAAGAGTGGTTTTGTGTGGTGACATTTTTCTTCCCGCCCAAGAGTTAGGAGCGAGGACTCAACTCAACTCAAATCTTTGAATGGTTGCTAAGGGGTGTAGAGCGGAAAGGAGAACAGGTAAGTCAGCTACTGCTCGTTTCCCACAGCCCCTCCTAATTTATTTCAAAGGCTAATTAAGTGTGAGTCGGTAAGTGTTAAGGCTGGAACGGTAATGCCTGCATTGAACCTGGGGTGGGGGGGGGGGGGGGCTGTGTTACGTGTGTGGGTGTAGGCATGACATATCTTATTTGATATATAAATTGTGTCAGCTAGCGTTCTCCGAATGTCGTGTAGAACCACTTCTGTATCTAAGTAGGCCGAATGTTCGGGGTAGATTGTATGTCTCTCCATGTGTGGAGCTATGCTGACAAGATAGGGTCCATAAGGATAAACCCAGTGTGTAATTGCCCTGTGATTTTTCCCTTCGTTTTTATTGAATCAAAAAAGGCACTTGACAAGCAAACTGCAACAAGCACGGTAAATGGATCAGTTCACTCACAACGCAACTAGGTCCGACAAACCTAGCACATTCGCCAATTGGCAAGGGAACGTCATGCGAACATTCCCAAAAGACTGGGCTCTGCCCCCTCGATGGCCTGTAGCTGAGAGGCCACGCCATCTTGTCATCTTCTCGGTGCTAGATAGTGAGCGGTCGCATTCTTGCTTCTCTCCTGCTGAGTGGGCCACGGAGGTCGCTTACGCTCGTGTTTGGAGTGATTTGTGGGTCGAGGACGATTGCGTTTGGATACGTCATGTGCTGAGACGCTAGTTTCAAAACAGCTGGAGCTCGGAACGGCTAAGGAAGGAGAAAAAGGGCTGAGGTGATATGCGCCATCTTGGGTACCTCCCTGCGCATGGCTTTGGGTCGCTGTGAACGCCGATTGGAATTTGACGCCCTTGTTTGGACATAGAGCTGAGTTTGGCCGGTAATAAAACATTTATTTTCTTTACTTTATCATTCCCCCTTGTTGGTTGTGTGCGTCAGAGTGTGGAGACGTCTGTTTAGTTTTATGAGTTACCTCACGTTTTCCTTTGTTCATTATTAGTGTAAATAAATTTATTTGTACATTTTATTCACTGTGTCTGTGTAATCGGATGACCACGTGTGTTTCCGATCAGATAAGGCCTCAAGCCTTTCCCACGAGCTCCAAACACAATTCCGCCAGAGATTGGAGTCTTCGCCTCGGAGTGTGAAGCTCGTTTTTGGCCATCTGTCACCCTGAGGTGTTCACGACAGGGTGGACGCGACAATACCCTCTCAAGGCACTGTGTGTGAAACACTCAAGACTCCCTTTGCGCAACACACTCATAGTATCAGCATTTCCTTTCACACCACATTCATAATCATGACACCAATACAAACTAGAACGGCACTCAGTTGAGAGCATACCACCGCCAGGTGAACAGTTTACGTTTTGTATCCCAGAGTAGACCAGAAAATCACAATACAGAATCACATTTCATCAAAATCATCCGTCAACAACTTTTTGAGATCTTCTGCTGTATGTAGTTTTTGGCCCTATCTCCCAATGGTGAAGAATCGTTTTAAAAAATTATACTTGCCGGGTCCAAATCCGGATCTTCACCAACATCTAATCATTTCGTCCTCGTCACATACGCTACCTTTCTGCCAAATTTCGTCAGAAGCCGTCCAAAACTTTTTGAGATATTTTGTTCACAAACAAACAGACAGACAGGGGTGAAAACATAACCTCCATCCACCTTTGGTGGCGGAGGTAAGAATACTCACTTCAATAATATTATGTCCATCAAATCGAAGTCCATCAAATAATTTTGTGAAGAGGATGCCAAGTGCCCACACATCGACTGGGGGACCTTCGTATCCATGCTCTGTGAGCTCTGGTGCCATATAGCCAGGTGTGCCCCAGTCATCGTAAAAAAATTTACGATGTATGAAAGGTGTGGCCATGTTGAAGTCGATGACCTTCACGATCCCCTCATTGCTGAAGAGCACGTTTTGTAGCTAGAGAATAAACAGAAGTCAATATGTGAAAAAACATGAAACCTTTGGTGATATATTACACTGAAGGAAAGATGTAAATGTAAATGTGAAGGGAAGGCAGGAAAAAAATTCCAGAAAGGGAAAGGTTTTATAAAAACATCCTCTATCAATTTCTGTCAGGAGTTTACATAATATGGAGGCAGCTGAAGTGAGAGTAGAAAGCGAGGTTTACAAACGATATCCAAATGAGGAGTACAAAGTCACAGGAAGTGAGACTTTGTTGAGCTAAATGACAGGAATCGAAGGCCACAAGTTGTGGAGGTGTGAAAGGAAAGAGAAACTCAAAATAAATTTCGCAATCTCGGTAAGGGACAATATTATATCAAGAGAAAAAGGCGATCTGAAGCATGGAATTAATGAAGAGTGTTCTGTGTGGATAGAGATTAGGGATGGAAGAGTAGTTAGTCACGTATAATCAGGCTCCTGGTGTGACGGAAGAGTAATATTGAAAGATTCATGAAGAATTCAAAAAGTATTGTCGTGTGGCTGGCTCAGTGAACACCGAGAGCATGCCACGGATGGATATAATCGAGCTTAACGAACGAGGCGTTTCCCAATTGATGGCGGATCATACATGAGATGGGGATTGGGGGATTATGCCGATTACCTTCACGGTCCGATGTCTTCTCCCTGTGGAAATTAACTCACGAACGAACACGGAATTTATGGCACAAACAAACAACAACAACAGGCATTTTAAGGCCATTTTCCCTGCAAGAGAAGGGGTTAGCCTTGCGGTCCCCATGACAATGTTCTCCATTTTGCCCTATTTTCTGCATCTCCCCTTGTTAACCCCCTTGCCCGCATTTCTTCTTCGACCATCTTCAGCCAAGTCTTTCTCGGTCTTCCCCTTCCTCTACTTCCTTCTACATTCATTCCCATCACTCTTTTCAACCAGTCACTTTCATCCTTCCTCAACACATGACCAAACCAGCTCAAACTGTTTCTCTTCACAGCATCCATCACAGGCTCTATTCCCATCATCTTTCACAATTCATCATTTGTCTTCCTCTCTCTCAACGATACTCCACACATCCCCCGAACCATTCGCATTTCCACCCTTTCCAGCCTTCGTTGCTGCTCTACGTTCATTACCCATGTCTCACTCCCATAAATCATAACACTTCTCACACATGCAGCATACACCTTTCCCTTCAGCTTCAATGAAACTCCCCTCCTCATCAGCACGCCACTCAGTTCCCGAAACTTCTTCCATGCACATCTCACTCTAGCAACCGTTGCCGAGTCTGATCCACCTTCTCCATTCAGCATGTCTCCAAGGTAACAAAATGTTTTCACACCTTCCAGCTTCACGCCATCTCCAAGATCCTACTCAACATTTCCTCCATCTGCAGCTCCCTCTGTGCACACCTTACACTTGAATGTAGCTGCCACACTGGTTAATGACCCTCTCAAACCACTACATTTTTGATGAACCCACTTAGCGCACATTGTACATTGAATGGAATTCACTCCGACACCCTTCCTGCACACAGTACACGGCCACTTCCCAGTTCTTTCCACCTCACCACATGCTTTACCACTTGCCATCACCTTCGTTTTTCCGATATTCACCTTCAGACCTTTTGTCTCCATACATTCCTTCCACTTGTTCATCTTCTCCTTCAGTCCATCCATACTTTCTGCAATCAACACCAGATCATCTGCAAACAACAACTCCCACGATAAACCCTCCTTTACGTTCTGAGCCAGCACCTCCATCACAGCTACAAATAGTAGTGGACTTAGTGCCAACCCCTGATGCACTCCCACCTTCAACTCAAACTCACCACTGTTCCCGTCCTTCGTCCTTACAGCTGTTCGCGTTCTTTTGTACATTGCCATCACTACTCTGATCAACCATTCCTCCACTCCTAACTTCCTCAATGCCCGTCACTACTTCACGTGGAACCCTATCGAATGCTTTCTCCAGATCAACAAACCCAAGAAACAACTTCTTCCTCTTCTCCATATACTTCTCCTGCAACTGCCTCACAATAAAAAGCGCGTCTGTCATTCCTCTTCCTGGCATAAATCCAAACTGCATTTCGTCAATCTTCACTTTCTTCCTTATCCTCCTCTCCAACACCCTTTCCAATACCTTCATTCCATGCTCCAATAACTTTATCGCTCGATACGAGCCACAGTCCGGAGGGTCACCTTTCCCCTTGTATAGAGGGACGAGGGTACTCAGTTCCCAATCCACTGGAATGCGGCCTTCTTTCACCACCAGATTGCAGATCTCTGTCATTCTCTTCACACCCCAATTTCCCGCTGCCTTCAACATATCTCCCACAACTCCCGTCGGCCCTTCCTCTTTTCTACTCTTCATTGCTTTTATCGCTTCCTCAACTTTCTTCTTGGTTATCTTCTCTGCCGGTCCTAAAACTGGGTTACTCTCTATGTTGCCATCCCATTCATTCTCTGCATTCAACAGTATTTCCATATATCTCTTCCATCTTCCTTTAATTCCATCTGGGTCCACAACGATTTGTCCCACTTCATCCTTCAAGCAACTCACCCCCATCACATCACACCTCTCTGTCGCTATCTGCTTTGCAATCCTGCATAGCGCTCTCTGACCCTCTTCCAAATCCAAGCGTTCTCCGAACATTTTCCTACATGCCTCCTGTGCCTTTGCTACCTCTTTCTTTGCAGCCTTCTTGGCTGCCTTATAACTTTCATGCTCTGCCTTTTCTGCCCCCATACCCTTCGCCTTCTGCCACTCCTTGAACTTCTTCCTCTTCTCGGCAATCTTCTTTCCAACTTCATCTCGCCACCACCATGTTTCCGAGTGCCTCGGTGGTCCTTTTGTCATCCACATACCTCACCAACGGCTCCCAACAGACTATCTTTCATTGACATCCAACCACTTTCAAGCTCAACCACATCATCCTCCACCATACTCAGCCTCTCTTTTAATGCCTCCCTCACTGTCACCTCTTTCAACCTCCACACCTTCATTCTTGGTTGGTACTTCACCCGCCGAGCTCTCCTCGCACCTTTCACCCTTATGTCGCAGACAACCAAGTGGTGCTGTGAAACAGCCTCCTCCCCCGGGATCACCTTTGTGTCCTGGAGGTGCCCCCTATCTCGCCTACGCATCAGCAGGTAGTCAACGGTTGTCATCGACCCACCTGACGTGTATGTAACATTGTAACAAGCTTATTATCCTCTTTCTGGAACTGAGTATTGCAAATGAACAAATCAGCTCCATCAGCAAACTCCAAAATCCTTTCACCTTCTCCATTTCTCACACCATATCCGTAACCCCCATGAACTCCCTCAAAACCATCCATACTCCTTCCCACAAGTCCATTTAGGTCTCCTCCTACCACAACAACTTCCTCATCTTTCACATTTTCCATCAGCTTCTCTATAGCACACCAGAACTTGTCCTTCTCTTCATCGCTCCGGTGGAGCATATCCCGAGATGATGTTCACCAAGAGCTTTCCAATCATCATCAACCTTTCACTCACTCTAGTCACACTCACCACACTGTCTACAAACTCCTCAGAAAACAGGACACCAACACCATTCACGCCCTCCGGGCACCCTTGCCACACAAACTTGTATTTCTGTCCCTGCCTACCCTTCACCATTCTCACACCACTTCCCTTCCATCTCGTCTTCTGCACACAACATATGTCCACTCTTCTTCCGACCAATACGGAATTTATGGCACAAAAAGAAATATTTATTAAACGGAACTGAGAACAATGAAACGCGACAAAAGATAAATGTTCCAAATCGGGACGGCCCCATACCTCACTTCAAATACACGGACCGGAGGTGCCCCACCCCCCCCCCCCCCCCCCCCCCGTTCACCAGGCCTGACGCAGCATTTATGGACAAGAGACCACAAGATAGTGTGTGTAGACTCGTAATAGATATCAAATTTACACACCAATAGATATCCAATATATATCAAAATTACACACAAATTCCAACAGTGGGTGGCAGTCTTTTTCACAGACTACAACCGAGCTGGAATGGGTATTTAATTTTGATTTCTTACTTTCTATTTATATTTGAAGTTTAAATCATTCTATAATGAACACAAAAAGGGTCCATATGTGACAGATCCCGCCCTCTTTCCCTCCATTGTAGGTTTCACCCAACAATATGAATTTTGTTCTTTCCTGCCCCCTTTTTGGGTAAAGTGGCAATGTTTGTTGATTTCCAAGCTGATGGCAGATGACCTTGAGCAAAAGAGAGGGTGAAGAGAACAGAGAGAGGGTGAGATAGAGCGGCAAAGCAGGATTTTAGGACCCATGGGCTGATGCCTTCTGGTCCAGTTGCAGAATCTTAGTCATTTCAACATCACATTTGTACATTTACTCACTATCATCAAGCCTGTTTAATTCAGAACAAAACTGAATGAAACGTCACAGTATATCCATTTTTCATGCACACAAAGACTGGTGCTGTAAAGTCCATGTAGCCATTGAGATCAGAAGTTACACAAGAAATGGGGATAACCTGGATGGTTTGAGAGAAAAAAACTCTCCAAACATATAAATCACCAGGTCAAGTCATAAAATCTTGCATCAATCTATTCATTGTGATATATATATATATATATATATATATATATATATATATATATTTTTTTTTTTTTTTTTTTTTATTATTATTATTATTTATTTATTTATTTATATAATTATATATATATATATATAATTATATAATTATATATATATACATACATACATACATACATACATACATACATACATACATACATACATACATACATATATATATATATATATATATATATATATATATATATATATATATATATATATATATATACAGACTTGGCATTTAATATGGAATATTTTTTTTGTGGGGGTGAACTTACTTTTCAAGATGACTTAGAACCAAAAGTTCATTGGAATTATGTTGACATTATTCTAGATTTTGTTAATGTGACCTTTAAAAGAAACAAAAAACACATTTGACATTTCGAAGCAAATAAATTGATCCTTGAAAGTGATGTAAACTGATATCGAACTCAATTCACGGACAGTACTGTGTAAAACTTCTGTACGTTTTCCAGAAGTATCTCTTTATTTTGCACATTAGCCAAAAAAAAATTCAACAAAAACAAAAGCTAAATAATGACTGGGATTACGGACAGTAAAATTACAGTTCAGTACTTCGTGTAACCCCCACGAGCATTCAGGAGAGCACGTACACGTCGAGGCATGCTGTTCACGAGATTTGCCAAGGTTTGGACAGGAATCGCTTGCCATGCAGTGACAATAGTCTGCTGCAATTCACGCACAGAGGTAGGCTGCGGGTCCAAGTTGTCGATTTGACGCGTTAATTCTGCCCACAAGTTCTCTATCGGATTCATATCCGGGGACATGGCAGGCCACTCCATATGCTCTACACCACGGTCAGCAAGAAAGTGTTGGATCATGTGAGCAGGATGAGGCCGTGCATTGTCATCCTGGAAGACAAAGTTTCCTCGAAAGGCTGCACGAGCAAATGGAAGCAATGTTTCTTCCAGAATGACCCTGTACTTGAACTGGTTCAGGTTTCCATTCAGAACAACCAGGTCAGTTTTGCCCCCTGCATGAAAAGCAGCCCAAACGGTCACCCCGCCACCTCCAGCTTGGACTCTTGGCACTATACAATCTTCGTTGTGGGCTTCATGCACTTGTCTGCGCACTCGGACGCGGCCATCTTGATGATAGACCAGAAATCTAGACTCGTCACTGAAGGTCACGTGATTCCAGTGTCCTGGCTGCCATTGACGGTGCTCTCTGGCCCACTGTAATCGGCGCTGGCTGTGTTGTCTGGTCAGGCGTGGCTTTCTCAGGGGACGCCTGGCACGATAGCCTGCTTGAACCAGTCGTTGGTCGACTAGCCTTCTGGATACAGGCACATTTGTCAGTTGCTGCCACTCAGCCCTAAGCCGATTAGCTGACTTGGTACGGCCATTGCAGACTAACCGGTGCAGCTGTTGATCATCTCTCCTTGTGGTTCTGCGTGGACGTCCTGGCCTCGGTGTTGGAGTAGGGACACCCCTATGAGCATTTCGTTTCAGGTTCTTTGACACCTGACCTTGAGTGATGCCATACTGCCGAGCAACAGCACGCTGTTTCATGCTAGAATTTCGTAAAGCCACCACTCCATGACAAACAGCATTGTAAAGTTGACGGACCATCTCCAGAG
This sequence comes from Myxine glutinosa, assembly GCF_964187855.1. NCBI lineage: Eukaryota > Metazoa > Chordata > Myxini > Myxiniformes > Myxinidae > Myxine > Myxine glutinosa. The sequence continues at coordinate 152,984,038 of NC_136262.1, forward strand.
GAAGCGGCAATAACTTTTGTAGACGTGCAGCAGTTGTTTTCCACTAATACAGAATGCAACAACCCTTATATACCCGATTGTGAAGCCAATCGTCAAATGTACCTGTCCTTGCATTTTGTCACGCCACCTGTGATATAATCCTGTTATTGACTTCTTGCTGCGAAAGACAATCAGTGACATGGTTCTTTCAACAAAGACATCACCGAAGGGTAAAAGAAACTCACCAGATTGATATACTGAGTTCAGAAAGTAAACCCAAGTCAAGAAAAAAAATATATTCCATATTAAATGCCAAGTCTGTATATATATACACAGTGCATTCAGAAAGTATTCAGACCCCTTCACTTTTTTCACATTTTGTTATGTTGCAGCCTCATGCTAAAATCGTTTAAATTCATTTTTTCCCTCATAGTGGAGTGGATATGTGCCAAAAAACACCAGAGTAGTGCACTTCTGGCAGAAAGCATGACATTTGGCACACGGGGGTTTTCGAGTATGCTGAATTCAATAAGAAGAGGCAAGTCGCAAAATGATTACTTCCGGTTAAAAATGGCGGATTTCAAAATGGCCTCCAAGTAAACCGATAAAAAACGTGTATCTCATATATCGGGCATATAGCAATGTGTTTGCATAACCAAAATAGCTAGAATATCATTATTATTAACTGTACATTGCTTCTTCATGTCAAGATGTACATTTGGTACCAGTGAGGGCCTGAAGGCATATTAATAACGTTCAACCCTGCGCGCCTATAAAATTGACAACTGACACCATATTGACACAATATTTTTCATTAATATCACACCATGAATTTTTGTGAGGTTTTAATTTTGTCATCACGTTAATTTTGACATAACGTTGGTGAGCTAACAGCACCGTTGGTATGTTTAGTGAAAGTGCCATGGTCATTAAAATGTGGTAAAAATAACTTGTGTTGTTGTTTTTCTCTACAGTTTGGTACAGTCGATATATGGTTCGAACAGTCCACTGGTTATTATCTTATATTTGCATAACATAAATGATAAATGATGTTGAAGTCTATGAATAGTATTCATCTGCACTGATTGAGGTGTGTTCTATCTTTCCAGGGTTTGGTGTTTGGTGGTAGTCTCCACGCTACACTGCAGTGATGTCAAAGAAAATCAAGCTCGTGTTACCAGACACACCAGGTCAAGGCACAGACTGGTCACTGTGTGTTCTATGTCAAGAAGCCAGCACCGAAGTATTGGTAGATCCAAAGAGGAACCGCAATGTGTCCTACAGATCTATAGGATACCAGACTTTATCAGAGAATCTCCACGCATTGAAGGATTTAGACGCTGTTCCATTCTCCATGAATATTGCCAAATTGGACGATGGATCTGGTATTGAAGAAACGCTTACTAGAAATAACGCTAAATGGCACAAAACATGTTATCTATCCTGTAACAAACAACAAATTGACAGGGTTCGGAAACGAAATGCCAAACAGGACACAGGTACTTCGTCAAAAGCATCAACGCCTGTTAAAAATAAACTTCGGTGCAACTTATCCTTCGGTCAGTCAGATGACGCCACCGTATGTTTCTTCTGCGATCAACCTATACAAACTGAACACAAATATCACTGTGGAGAGACAATGAATGTCGATCAGAATGTTCGGCTAATGGCGACAGCACTGAATGATACAAAGTTGCTAGCTAAACTTAGTTCTGGCGACATGCCAGCTAAAGACGCTACATATCACAAGATCTGTATGACTGATTTGTATACGAGGTACAGATCATATCAACGACACCAAGACACTACAAACAAAGCTCGCGATATTACGCCAGACTCGATGGCTCGAGCAGAATTGGTCTCGTACATAGAAGATGCACACCAGAGCGATGAGAAACGAAACAAGATTTTTAAACTGGCAGATCTTTTTGTTTTGTACAAGGATCGCCTACATCAGCTCACAGCTGATAAACTAGGGTATATTCATGCCACTAGACTCAAGGAAAAGCTCCTCGCTATATTACCAGGCTTAGAGGCAAACAAGACCAAATCAAATGATGTGATCCTTTCATTCAAAGATGATATAGGTGATGCAATACTTACTGCTAGTCAGACAGACCCAGATAGTGATGCTGTCACACTCATGAGGGCCGCACAAATTGTACGCAGAAAGTTGTTTGAGGTAAAACAGTCCTTCTCAGGGTCTTTACTGGATACTCACTAGAGCAACCTTCCGTCATCCTTGCTAGCCTTGGTCCAGATGATACTCTGTGGTACAAATATCAAGAGTCAAACTGCCAGCAACACAGGACAGAGCTATACAGAGCTACAGATACAGAGCACCGTATCATCGTAGTCCCAGTTGTTATGCTACAATGCTGTGAAACGATTTCGCAAGGAAACTAAACTTGTAAGGCACAATCCCGATCGTGAGACAACTTCCACTATACTTGGGTCTTCTGGTCCATAACAAGACCAGAAAGCGTGATTTGGTAGACATCATGTTTGAGAAAGGTATATCAGTGTCGTACGATAGGGTACTACAAGTATCCACTGACGAAGCTAATAAAGTGATTGATCAATTTGAGCGAGATGGTGTTGTTTGCCCTACTTTAATCAGAACCGGACTCTATACTACCGGGAACCTCGACAATATAGACCACAATCCCTCGTCATCATCAGCTCAAGATTCCTTTCATGGCACTGCATTATCTCTAACGCAACATGTGACACATGACAATCCTGGTATTGCTTGTGAGCGGAATGAGCAAGTTGTTCAAAGTGAAACTTCTGTGTGTAAATCCAGAACGATTAAACCATTACCAGATGCTTATACATATGTCCCACCCAGTGGCCACAATGTTCCCAGTGGCCAAGCCTGAGCCTACATGTCAAATATATCACAGCCGTATACCAGATACCACACTACTGGAGGCAGATGAGACCCAGCATCAATGGCTATCCAAAGTTCGTGAACTCATTCATAAAGAAGACCTGGATAGTCATGGCAATATATCTTGGTCGGCATATTTTGCAAGTCTACAAGATTCGGTTCCACGTCCTCCAGCCGTCATAGGACTGATGCCCTTGTTCCGTGACTGTGCCCACACGTTGACCATGGTAACACATGGCATGGATCTCATCAAAAAAATCTACAGAACACGTCAATCGAGGACAAATTCCTGTTATCACACTGGACCAACCACTATATGCTCTTGCAAAGAAGGTTCAGTGGTCTTGGCCTTCATTGTATGGAGAGGACAAGTACGTTGTATTACTAGGGGGCCTTCATAGAGAGATGGCAATGCTCAACCTCATGGGAGACTGGTTAGAAGGAAGTGGTTGGACGGCTGTTTTGTCAAGTGCAAACGTTACTCCCAAAGGCCGAGCTGATAATTTGCAGAGGGATTGATACAGCTAGCGCACAGTGGGCACACCAGGTAACAGCCGCTGCTCTCTTCATGCTGCAGATGAAATCATATAGCGCTGCAATAAAGACTACTGCACCAGATGATATTTTGCCTTTTCGTGAATGGTGTAACCAGATGGAACTCAACCATCCACAGTTCTGTTACTGGAGTAAAACTCTCCAACTAGAGCTCCTCTTCCTGCAGTTTCTTCGATCACAACGCGAGGAGAACTTCAAATTGTATGTGGAAGCACTTGGTAAAATCATTCCATGGATGTTCGGTTTGGACCACTACCACTATTCCCGATGGCTCACTGTACATGGTTGTGATCTCGTACAGCTCCAGGAACAATGCCCGAATGCTTTATCTCAATTTTACAAAGGACATTTCGTGACTCAGAAGACCTGTCACAAATTTTCTGCGATGGCCCATGACCACGTTCATGAACAGCTCAATGCTATGGTCAAAGGTGAAGGAGGAGCGATTGGTATCGAAGGAGCTTTGCGAAGGAGCTTTGCGACGTTGGATGGTAGCTGGGCCGGAGGTATCAATAATTCTAAACGAGTATGAGGACAGTCAATTGTCGAGGAGTACAGACAGTCGTCAACATGAACAGATACCCAGTACACAGAAATCATTTGCTTCTGATGTGACAAATGTGGTGCACGTGATTGATGGAATGGGTAATCCCTTTACAGATGATAGTGACGAATTGTATTCCTTGGACACGAAAGTAATCATGTCGGAAGAAGTGGTTAACGGTGTACGAACTGTAGAAGAACTTGGCAAAACCCAGTACAAGAGCTTTGTCGACGATCGAATTGCGAATTGCAAGCACGCGTACTCCTTTCTATGACACCATCACCAAAAACAACTTACCACTATTCAATTGTTACCACTATTCGTGGTAACAATTGTTACCACTTACCACTATTCAACTTACACTTGTCAGTGCAAAAAGAGCTGCTCTAGGAGGTGCAAATGTTCTAAAGCAAGCCTTCCGTGTACCCAGTTGTGTTTATGTGCAGGCCAATGTTCCAGGGACTGAGAACACTGGACGTTTACGTGTATATAATGTATTTCTCCTTAAGCTACCATATTTGTTGTGGACAATTTGTATATTTTAATGATATTAGATAAGCGTTAAGGTTGCAATGTATTTTCACAGTTCAAGTGATATTATTCAACATAATTCTATGTAAAATCAATCATGTTTAATTTAAAAAATTGTGTCGATATTGTACCAATTGTTTCAATTTTTCGGCGCACAGACGTAAGCATTATCCATATGCCTTCATGCTCTTTCGGGCAGCACTAAATGTAAATCTTAGTGTGCAGAAGCAATGTAGAGTTGGCATCATGATATGTTACTTTTTTGGCTTTGCAAACACATCGCTATGTAACCAATATATGAGATAAACGTTTTTATCGGTTTACTTGGCGGCCATTTTGAAAACAGCCATTTTGAACCGGAAGCAATCATTTTACGACTTGCCTCTTCTTATTGAATTTAGCATACTCGAAAACCCCCATGTGCTAAATTTCATGCTTTCTGCCAGAAGTGCACAACTTTTGCACTTATCCGCTCCACTATAGGTAAAAGGCGCTATATAAATACAATTATTACTATTATCTCGTCTGCATGGAGAGCTCGAGTCAGTTCTAGTCCCAATGATTTGTCATCTTTAGGCTTCACTAAGTATTCTACTTGCCATCGTAACACAGTCCACCAAAGGAATTACGCAATGTTACCTTCTCCAAATCTTGATCAGGTGTTTTTTTTTTTTAGTTGACACTTCTATAACTGTGCGGTACGTGCTGGGTGTGAAAATTGCCTTGGCCTAGTGATGAATGGAAAACACAGCCTGCACATGGACGGCTCTTTCTTCGATGTTTGAAGAAAATTAGAGCTTAACTTTTTCCCATGTGTATATAATGCCAATGGGTTGTAACAAACAATGAGAATCGTATCAAAACCACAAAAAAATAATGAAGTAACAGCTATTCAATCGCTTCCTTCCCTTTCTCCGTTTCTCCCACATTTGTATTTCCCTCAATCTTTCTCACCTCAGCGACACTGGGCCCATCCCACTGCACACGGCCGGATGCAGCATTCGACGCTAAAGTGCTGCCTGGGCCCAGGCAAAGTGACGGTGGCTCAGAGCGGCGCGGACGAGCTGCGACAAGTGGGGGGTTTTTGTCGGGCAATGTCTGCCGGCGTGCATACTCTCCACCGCGGTTAGCTTCATCGCCAGCTGTGAACCCCGTGCTAGAGAGAGAACAGCAAGAGGGAGGATGTCACAGCCAACATATGGTGGCTTGAGAAGGAGACTATTGTAAAATGTATAAAAATATGTACCACCTATGTGGTATACAAGTTGCTTCCATTTACTTGGCAGTAAGCCAAGGAAAAACGGCTAAGTTAGTAGTTATTGTGAAGTTTTCCGGATGGGTTGAGCTAGAATGCTCCCCACCGTCCTGACAAACTGCATCTCTGAAATAAAATCCTGGCTTCAAATCAACTTCCTCAAACTTAACTGTGATAAATCTGAAATAATCATCATTGGCCCAAAAACGCTCACAAAATCCACCCATAATTTTGCCCTCAACATCGACGGTATCCCAGTATCCACCTCCCCTCTCATCCGGAATCTTGGCGTCATCTTTGACCAAACCCTCTCCTTCGACAAATACACTAAACAGATCACAAAGACAGCCTTCTTTCACCTGAAAAACATCGCCCGTCTCCGCTCATCCCTCTCCTCCACGGCTGCAGAAACCCTCATCCACGCCTTCATCACTTCCCGCCTGGACTACTGCAATAGCCTCCTCTATGGTTCACCCTCAACAATCACCAATAAACTCCAATATATTCAGAACTCCGCTGCCCGTCTACTCACCCATTCCCGGACCCGTGACCACATCACCCCCGTCCTTTACAAGCTTCACTGGCTCCCCATCTCCCAGAGAATCCAGTACAAAATCCTCCTCTTGACCTACAAAGCCCTCCATAACCTGGCCCCATCCTACCTGGCTGACCTCCTCTCCAGACACACTCCCACCCGCAACCTCCGCTCTGCTGGTACCAACCTCCTGACCCCCCCCATCCGGACCAAATTCAGATCCTGGGGGGACAGGGCCTTCTCCATCGCTGCTCCCACCCTCTGGAACTCACTACCTCACACCATCAGAGACTCCTCCTCACTCACCACATTCAAAACATCACTCAAGACCCACCTGTTCAGCACTGCATTCAACATTCAACCCACAGCATTTAACCCCTGACTATCACTTCTCCTTCTCCCTCCTTTTGCTTTAAATATTTCCCTATTGATTCTTGTCTTTTTGCAATTGTTGTTTTCATGTTTTGTTATGCATTATGTTTTGCACTCTGTCAAAGCACCTTTGGGCTTCATGAAAAGTGCTATACAAAATAAATGAATTATTATTATTATTATTAGAAGCTCACCCGACACCATCGCCAGCAGGAAAATCGAGCATTGGGGCTCGGAGGCCAGACGTCCCCTCGGTGACCGACCCGGACGTAGAGCCGCGGGTGCAGTCGGGCGGCACGCCGAGATGGAACAGCGGATTGTGAAAAGACAACGGAAGCAGGGGTGGTGGTGCAACTGAGTGGCCAATATCCCTGGGGAAGGGGAAGTAAAATTACACATGTAAGATGGGAAAAAATTAAGGAAGGGTTGTTGGACCAGAGCGAACCATTGGTTCCATACCTGCCAACCTCTGCCATGGTCAACGCTAGCTGTTCGGGTCTGCGAGCCAAAACACCACCAGAAGTTTGCGACCAGCCTCCTTTAGGCCACAGCTTCCCACCTGGCCCCGTGCTCTCATCGGCCGAACCAAGGTCAACGCCACCACTGTGGAGGCTGCTGCTGCTTCCACCACCCACATCACCATCACGATCAGAGGGAGGGTGGCTGTGCGGTGCGGGTGGAGAGGATAATGGTGGCGGTTCGGGACGCGTTACGAAGAAAGCTTCACGGTTCTCTTGTGTCGGTGATGGTAAGCGAGTGACTCCCCTGAGAAAGGATAGAGGTGAAAGATAGTCGTTAACGAAAGGTAGTCATTCAAAATATTGTTTGTTCATAATCATTTTGTTCATAATGTTCATAAAAGGTAGTTTGAAATTGTTCATAATCGATCGAATGACACATATGTCATATAAACTCATAATGTAATCTTTAAAACAATCCTCGTGCTTGAAAACATGTATTTTGACACCCTGTTTGCATTTCTATCATGTTTTTAGGTGGTAATATGATAAAATGCCAAAATTGCCGCCATTTTGGACGCCATCTTGAATTTCCGTTGAAGCACAAGGCGGATGTCTGGGGACTTTTAGTATGTTATTCAGGACAGTTTTCTGAACATATCCTGAAATTTACAGCTTTGTTTGAATTTGTTCCGGGTTAAATCTATTATTCCTGGACTACTTACTGTGGATCAGAATTGCCAGTAATAAATACTGACAAGCTTCTGCAGATGAATCTGTGCGAACACTGCATTTGAATCCAAATCCTTCATGCTGCTGGCTTCGGCATCCCATTACAATGTCTTGACCCACTACGCCGCCAACGTCCCCTACAATTATGTTCCGGGCAACGGCCATTGTAGTATGGCTAATATCGAGTCAAAATGAACAATAACAATCATCCAGCAGGACACAATAGGAATGTTAATTGGACACCGTACTACAGAGGGCGGTGACAAAGAGCCATTGTTGTGTTATCAGTTATCCTGTATCTGAGGCTCGGAGACTACGTAACTTGTACATATGATTCATGTGCATATTCCTTTGCTATCTTTGAGTAGTTCCATTCTCGAACCATATTATCTCTAAATTAACATACATATTTGGCAGCAGTCGCTCCTCCATCACAAATGTGCCTCCTGAGCACAATCGAAAAAATAAAATTCACAATTGGGAATAGTACAATAATTTATACTTGGTGCTCAAAATCTACTCTTCTGACCAGTGAGTAACATTTGACAATATCATGTCATTAATATTGTAAATTACTCATGAGCAGAAGAACATGTTATTACCATCGACATTGGGAATTAAGTGTTTTAATGGCTTGGATGTGCTCGTGTTAAAATAGTTACGATGAATCCTGACTTGTTCAGCTTTGGGGCCACAATGGGACTGCCAGGTATGCACGAAGGAGATCAATGCTTGCCTAATCCACATTACATTGATTCGGTTTCCTGGTGCCAACCAAAATAGATCCCATCAATCCCATTTATGCCACCAATCTCTCACCCGGCCATATCTCCATCTTCAACTATACGATGGAGGCCTGAAGCCAAGCTCATGCTGCTGATGGCGGGCCCACTCGCAAGCCGATCTCCTGCAACACCCGTTATCAACAGGCCCGGGCATGCCGTGCCGGGTCCGTGCATAGATACCAAGGGCGCAGGTGGGGCTGGGGGGCTCGTTGAAGCGAGCGCTGCACTGATGTCACCCAGGATCCGTGGCAAAGGACCGAGTTTGGCTGCAAGAGTCTAAGGCAAGGGGTTGGGGGTGGGAGAAGGTTAGGGAAGAAAACGGAGTCTTTCACAGACAATTATCACGAATGTACAGTGATCAGACGGTATTGCCAAAACTCAAATCAACATGACGTTTTGGGCAGATTTTAGGCTTTTAAATAATTTTCCCAGGGTGCGAAGTGCAATTGGGTTTATAAGTTTTTCATATCCGTGTTTCATCCTCTTTGCAAGTGGTTGGGAAACTTCAGTGGCTATTAAATCACCAAATCTCCACCACCAAGCTCAATTTTGTGTTTTCCTCTCAGGAGATATCAATTCACGTGGTACCCCACGACAAATTACAGCAAGCTACAGGCACCAGCAACATGTAAAACTTGGCTTAAAATGCAGAGCTTTCAAGTCAACCTGTATACTAATTTGCATATACCAACAGATCCTCAGCAATGTCATCATGAATGATTAAATGAAGTAACCAATCAATAGAAAGGTGGACGAGGGAGTAACGAAAGGAAGCAAAGAGATGGTGAGGGAAAGGAGATGTGGGAGGAGATGAGGGACGGGAAGGAGAGTATGAGGGGAAGTAAATGGGAGAAGAGTAAGCTAGAAGGAGATGGGGGAAGAGAGGAACGAAGGAGAGGGAGGTTGGCAAGGAGAGGTTCGGAAAGGATGAGGGAGGTTGGCAAGGAGAGGTTCGGGAAGGAGAGGGGGATAGAAGGGAAGAAGGGGGAGGGAGAAAGGGAGGAAGGAGAGAGGAGGCAAGCAGGGGGGAATGAGAGGGGTAAGAAGAGAGGTGGTGGCAGGGGGGCGGAGAGGAGGAAGAAGAGGGAGGTTGGGGGAGGAGAGTGGGGATAGGGAGGAGGAGAGGGGAAGGAGAGGGAGAAAGCAGAGGGGAGGAAGCAAAGGGGAAGAAGGACAGGGGGGAAGGAGGAGGAATGAGAAAGGGAAAGGGGGTGAAGAGAGAATGGGGAAAGAGATGGAGAAAAGAGAGAGGGGGATGAGAGGGGGAGTGGAGGGAGAGGGGAGGGGAAAGGGGGGAGTGAGAGAGAGAGAGAGGTGACCATGCCTCATTAACAGGTCCGATCACCATCGAAGGATGCAGCTCAGCTTTGTGGTATCGCAGTACCAGCAGAATTCTGAGTTGAGGCTAGTTCTGCCACTGTGGCAGTGCGTGCGCAAATGAGCCAATTATTTGACCATCTCTTCTTCCCAAAGGATGTCCCATGTCACTAACAGAAATGGTATGCCAGCTGTCTTGGATCACTGTATAGTTACGATGGGTGCATTCATGAAAATGGCAACAGTAATGAAACTGCAGCTATGGTGTGGGCTTTCAGAAATACGCAACGCAGCGCATGGAATGGAGCCACCACACACTGCGAGTAAAATTTTGTAACGTAGGATGAAAAAGCCTTTTGCACTTCTTTCCTTCTGTGTATTTGGGAAAAAAACCCAAAAAAAAACAACCAAAGAGAAGGCCACAATTAATATAGCACTTGGCCACAAAGTGAATCCCTTAAACAGCGGGTACAAGAGCAGCGTTTAATCCAAATGCCAGATTCTACACAATTTGGTGGGGATTCTACAACGTGCATTTCGTGGTAATTTGCATTCGTTCTCATAAAAGCATTTTGGAAGACCAAGCCTCGATGGCCTGAAATTGGGTCGACAAGGGCTGTTTGAAAACGCCAGTAATTAGATAAACATTTCAGAAAGAACAAAGGCTTCCTCTTCAGCTTACATAAATTGGAGGTTTTTTTTGTTGTTGTTGCTCTAAAGTCTAAGCACACTGTCCTTTTCACAGAACCTATGTAACTACTAATGTATGGGCGATGTTTAATGGCGAGCAATCAACACAAGGCCTTTGGTAAACGTTCCGACTCATACATATAACGAAACACCACCAAAGCACATCTGTTTCACTCGCCACGTCACTGTGGTAGTTTTGTTGGCATTCTGCTTGCCTTTGGTCTGATCTGTTTTGAGCAGGCCTGCCACCAAAGGTCAAATACGGTATGTTAACGAGTCAAAATAACTGTGACATGTCTGTTACTTGTCGTATTTTGCACATGTATGCACTAAACTAAGCATGTGTGCAAATGGTTGCATTGCACTAAACTTGCTCAAATCTATAGTGGTTTTCTAAAAAGGGATCTGAAAAACATGGTAGATGTATATCTGCTTTTGCATCTTCAAGAAAAGATGCTGCAAAAGCACCTATTGCAATGTCCTTTGCAAACTCGTCGAGACCCTGTTAATTCACCATGACAATGATTGGCAAGCTACGCACACCTCCTGCTCAGCTGAAACAGGTCGAAGGTAACACTCGTGATTTGTTGACATGATTACTCCGCCAGGGAGTAATGCATTCGATCGTGTCCGTCCGTGTGTGTGTGGTGTGTTCGTGTGTTTGCGAACAAGATATCTGGAAAAGTTCTGAACGGATTTGGATGAAAGTTGGTGGGATGATTGCCCTTGGGATAAGGAAGAATTGATTAGTTTTTGGTGAAGCTCAGGATATTATTCCCGATCCAGGAATTTTTTGAAGGATTTTTTTTACCATTGGAAGATAGGGCTCGTTTTTTTTAACATTATCTTCTATATATTCTATATTTAACATTGTGATATGAAAATAGTTTTCATATTTGTTGTAAATGTAGTTTAAACTCGTGGTTATGCGTTGGAGCGGTGTATTTTCTTTTAGCAGCGTCGTCTTCAATATTCTTTTTTTTTTTATAATAAAGACATATTCTGTCATTTTAAAACCACCAAAGTGTGTATTAGGTTTCCCCGTTTCATAAAATGTATCGTTTGATACGTATAATGCTTTAAAACTTTTTTTTTTTTAATCTTTACCTCAGAAGAGATATCAACATTTAGCTCAGCGAATGTCATTCGCGGTGTCAGTATTTGATGAACTTATAAAGACTTAGTTCCAGATTTGTCAATGGCTGAGGTATATTAACAAACGAATTAAAACAGATTTGGCAAAATTTCACCTTTTTAAAAAAAGATCGCACATTCACTCAGGGTTGCGAGAGGCTGAAGAAGAAGAAACCTCGCATGGGCTTCCCCGACCAAATAAATAATTCTGGTTCTGGCTCTGCGATTTTCAGGTTTATTACTCCCGCTAGGGAGTAACGCATTCGATCCTGTCCGTCTGTGTGTGTGTGTGTGTGTGTGTGTGTGTGTGTGTGTGTGTGTGTGTGTGTGTGTGTGTGTGTGTGTGTTTGTGTGTTTGTGAACAAGTTATCTGGAAAAGTTCTGAATGGATTTGGATGAAAGTTGGTGGGATGATTGCTCTTGGGATAAGGAAGAATTGTTTAGTTTTTGGTGAAGCTCAGGATATTATTCCGGATCCAGGAATGTTTTTGGAAATTTTTTTGGGAAAGATTTTTTCTGTTTTACAGCATTAAAGCTTTTATTCTTATTCTTAAATGATGTTTTTCTCCTCTAATTCCGAGATATATCAAAATAAATTCTGACAGTTAGGGCTTACTTCCTTTTTCATTTATTGTTTTGGGGAGAGGGGATGTCAAACAAAACGTATTATTCCAACTAAACCCACGGCGGGAGTATGCACTCTACTGAGTGGCGTTCTAGTTGGTACATGTTGCAGATTTAAAATCCTAGATATTTCATACTTAACAGTGTGGAAGGTTTATTACTTGGAGTAACCATAATTCTTCCTCCACAATGTCTGGACTGGCAGAAGAAATGAGGCTGTGCACCTGCTTTGAAGAATTCAACACCGATTATATAGTCACCGTAACTCCGGAATGATTGAATTGTAATGTACTGTATCCCCATGTTCTTGGCTACGTACCGCATCTCCTTGAGCGAGGAGTTCTGAAAGGAGGATGTGGATGAAGGAGAGTTCACGGCCTAGGTCTATGTAGCCATCAAAGCTCTCAGAGTGAGGCCCTGAATCTGGGTTGGTCATTTCCAGCAGATACCGCTTCATCTTTCCCCACTCGTTTTCCAAAAAGTCATTCATGAAGGCCATGTAGTCTTCCTTGTTTCCAAACCTGACATGGAATGAGAAAATGTGGCATGGGTTGAGGAAATACGAAATGAGGGGAAGATAGGGGCTTTGGTGCAGGGTATGAGAGCACAACAAAATGCACAGGTAAAAAGAAGTTGAAAGTCAAGGAATTATGGATGGCAAAAGTAAGACAAGGTGGAATTATGTCCAGGAGTAAACAGATCTAGACTGAAGACAATAAGCTAATAATTGCAAGCATGATGGTTAAGTATATCTGAAGGCCGGATACCCAGCACTCACTTTGTGAAGTTAGCGAGGTTCTGGATGACTTTGGCAATGAGTGTGAGTGTTCGAGCGGTGCGCTCATCTGGGTACTCCTGGGTCAAACCAAACAGACTTGGGGACATGATGGCGGGACACAGGAAACGCAGGAAGAGGGAGGCAACTACGAGGCGCTCACTCAAATCGTGGCGCCCACGGCCGCCACATTGCTGCCGACAAGATGCAAACACTTCACGGAGCTCTCGAGGAAACACGCTGTGAAGGAAATGCACAAGATTATAAGTTTGTAATTAAAGTACCATGGGCTCATCTAAACCAAACAAAGTATGCAAGGCCTCTCAAACAGTATTTCTCTTGTTACAGGGTAAGTATAGCTAAAGTGTAAAGTTTGTGGTGGTTGCATTTCCTGAAACTTTGTTGCATTGTCATCACTGGTCCAGCTTCAATTCTCAAGGCTGCTCAGAAAAAAACCTCGACCGGAGGAGATGGGCACCACTGGGTATATCTGTGCAAAGAAAAACCACTATGGTGGCCTGACGAGCTTCATAAGGTCCACAGGAGTATTACCACCCTATTTCTTTTACTATACAGTACTTGCACTTGAAAAGAAAAAGGTGCGTTTTCTAAGCTGAGTGTTTATCTCAACTGATAAACCCACAATGCTCCACAAATTAAACTAGAAGCATCTGAAAAGGCAAAGCCCGTCCGCGTCTGCTTTGTATTCAGACTTCTTCTTCCGGATGGTAAACATGACGAAAACGGATAACAAACCCCCACCCCCAAAAACCCATTTTAGGTGATCTTGACCTCTTGACCTCAAAAGCAATAGGCTTCAATGACCCAATATGCAAATTCTTAAAACTTCAGGTAAATTGGATGAAAATTGACGATTTTATGACACTGACCTTTAACTTTTTGACCAAATAATTAATTTGTTTTCTCCATATTAGAAATATAACTTTAAGAAAATCTGATGACAAAAGTTCAAATGTTAAAAGGTTACCGCCCGGACAGCCAAAGACACACACACACATACATACGCACACACGACTAGAACACTCGGTAGAGCGCATACCTCCGCAAGGCTGAACGGTTTACCTTTTGTATCCCATTGATAGGCCGGATCTGGATCCAGACCTGAACCAAAATCGAATCGTCTTGTTCTTGAAACACACCCAACCTGTCAACTAAGTTTCATCCGAATCTGTCTACAACTTTCTGAGATATCCTGCTCACAGACAAACAGTCAGACAGACAGGTGTGAAAACATAACCTCCGTCCACCTTCGGTGGTGGAGGTATTAAAGCACAGGAAAGGACCACTTGGCCCATCAAGCCTGTCATATTCACATCCCAAGGCCACAACGGTCTGCTCTTTTTAAAATACACAATGGGATATTTAATGTCCAGGACCTAAACATATATGGGACAGCCAATCATACAAAGCACCGCTCCGCTCCGCTCTACAATAGAGTGACACGCTGTAAAATTTTCTAACCTGAACCAAATTTCAAAATTTTAACTGTGGATTTGAGCTTAGCAGCAGTTCCGACTGTTAAAAAGGCGTCTCCGGGCGGTGCTTCGTATGACCCACTGAACGTGTTCTTCAGGCGCGGAAGCTCGCTGGTGATCGTTCCGGGTCTATTCTCCTTATTCCTAGAATTTTTCTTTCTCCATCTGACACGGATCATCCTTTACAACTCCGCGGAGGACAGTTTCCGGTCAGGCCGGTCTTTGCGATGACAATCAACAAAAGCCAGGGTCAGAGCTTGCTGGAGTGCTGCTTCCCACCAGTGTTTTTACGTTGCACCGAGTAGAGTAGGAGACCCACATTATCTGCGTGTCTTTGCCAACCAGAATTAATTGCGGATAAGGAGAGAGACTGAGCTTACTGCAGGCCGACTAACCCGCAACGTTGTTTATGGGGAGATCATCTACGAACTCAGGGGCAGATACAGAGTGAAAGTTTGAGGGATAATAGCTCCCAAGAAAATGATGCTTTAAAAAAAAATGGACTAATTTGGCTCAGTAAATAAAACTTTTTTTTGTTCATTACAACTGACTATACCTAACTATTGTTCACCGTCACAAAGCATAAATGATGCCAATGGAAACAAACGCGATGCCCCTATAAGGCTAATTTGCAACGTTTGTTTTGGTCAGATGTATAAAACAACACGTTTGTTTTTCCTGATTGTCACTTTCATTTTGCAATTCATCATTTATCTCCACTTCAACATCTGATCTCTGGGAACATAAAACAAATTCATGACATTATCTTTTGGTAATAAGTGTGCAGACGACGAACATTAACGCTGGCTTAGCAGTAAACATAAACTTCTGAAAGCATGCGAGGCACCGCTTCGTTGCTTATACACCACCCAAATAAAGCGAGGCTTTTCCACAGAACTCTGTTCCACGGGTCCCTGCTCGTTCTTTTTTAAAATGTTCTTTTTGGAAAGCAAAGGTTTCCTCCTGGCACACCTCCCATGGAGATCAAATTTGTGCAGCCTCTTTCTAATGGTAGACTCGTGCACTTTGACATCAACAGTGGCAAGAGCTACGTCGGTCCCATGATGACATTCTGGGGTTCTTACAGACTTCTTTCAGCATCTTGCGGTCTGCTCTCGGGCTGAATTTGCTGGGGCGGGCTGGCCTGAACAAGTTGGCAGTTGTTTGGAATCTTCTCCACTTGTAGATGATCTTCCGGACAGTCAAATGATTGATTTCAAATTGTTTGGAGATCTTTTTAAATCCCTTCCCCGCCTTGTAGGCATCTATAACCTTCTTTCTGAAGGCCTCAGAGAGCTCTTTTGATCTAGGCATGGTGACGCTGCATACTTCAACAACAAAGAGCAAACCCAACTAAATGTCTGAGGTTTAAACAAGACAGGTTCCTGCAAGATCCTCTCTAACAATGTTCTAATCATTTGCACCTGAGCTGGTGCACCTGATTCTAATTTTAGGTATTTGAAGTAGTGATAAACGTAGGGGTGTACTTACTTTTTCTACATGCGGTATTTGCATTTATGTTTATTTAAATTATACAATGGACTACAAAATGTAAATGTTTCATGATATTTGTCATATTATATCACTTTTATCTATCAATATTGTTGAAATGAAGATCAAATAGCTGTATGTTGAAATATGTTGAAAAAGTCAAAACTTTACATGGGGTGTACTTACTTTTTCACATGACTGTACAGCTTACTGTGGCATTTTGTGGGGCTCACGTACCAGAAGTTTAAAAATATTATAACCACAAACTATTCAGTTAATTCTGTCCATTGATAATGGCATAATAAAAAATAATGATAATATTAACAAGCTGCCATCCATACATCACACGAAGAAGAAGAACATCAAGCATCGAGCACGTCCCCCAAAGACTAACGTACCTGAGTCGCATTGAGGAGAGTGAGTGAGCCTTCTAAGTAGGCCGCTGGCAAGGCTGCAATATTAATATTAATAATAATAATAATATTGACAAAAATAATCGTAATAATAATTTGACTCGACCTCAACAAAATCTGGAGGAATTTCCATTTTTTATCAGCTTTTCCACCTTGGAAAATGCCATGTTAACGTGTATAGATAGCAGCTTGAGTGTCATTTCATGTTGTGGCATTTTTCCAAGGCCATAACATGGCTTGTTATGGCCATAACATGGCGCACCCAAGAACAAAAGTGATAACAACAATAACAATAATAGCATAATAATATTAACATTATTCTGATTCTGATGCACCATGCTATGTTTCAGAGTGTCAGTGTTGCCAAAGCAGTTTCCTGGCAAGGACTAGGTGGTTTGCCATTGCCTTTTCAGGAGTAATTTGGGCAGGAATTTGTAATGTGTTCATGGTGCCGGCAATAACTTGCCAACTCTTCGTGAAGGACAATGTGGGATCTGTAACGTCAACAACTAATGCAAACAGACAAGACGTCCAGATTACCGTGTCCATCCGAGGGACGACACACACATTGATGAATCATCCTCCCAATGAAACACCAGGATGATAGTTTATAGCTGGGTCTGGATTCAAACTCAAGCTCGACAGCTTAAAGGCGAGTGTGCATACCTCTAGGCCATCCTGCTGGCCCTTTCACATTATTACTAAGGAATAATATTAATAATAGTAATAATAATAAGGGTGACAGGATGACCCTCCACACTCACCCCTATTCTCTGACCACTCCTGTAAGGAATGAGTGAATATTTATAAAGGGAAGGGTGATGCCTGAGTTAGGGATAATTATAGGGGTTTGAAGCTGCTGGACCATGGAATGAAAGTGTTCGAGAGAGTCGTGGATAAATTGATAAGACGGAGTGTTAATATACATCAAATTCAAATTGGCTTTATGCCAGGATGGGGCACGTTCGATGCTATTTTTATAATTAGGCAAATACAGGAAAAATATCTGGGGAAGAAGAGACAGCTGTACTTTATATTTGTGGATTTAGAGAACGCATTCGACAGTGCCTCAGGTGCCTCGGGAAGTGGTGCAATGGTCAATGAGAAAGTTATGTGTGGAGGATTGGTTAGTCAGGGTAGTCATGGTGATGTATGATGGACCAAAAACTTCTGTGAGGGTAAATGGAGTGCAGAGTGAGGACTTTGAAGTGAAAGTGGGGGTTCACCAGGGGTCAGTCTTCAGCCCAATCTTGTTCATCATGGTTCTTGAAGCCATATCACAGGAACGTAGAGGAGACTTACCTTGCGAGCTCATGTACGCTGATGACTTAGTGCTGATAGTCGAGAGTGTGGAAGAGGTCATGGGTAAATATACAGTATTGAAGGAGCGTTTGGAGGCCAGAAGATTGAAAGTGAAGAGAACAAAAACAAAAGCACTGATTAGTGCGGTGGGAGAATGAACTGTGGAAAAAAAGTGGGAGGTGACCTTGTGTTGTCTGTAAAAAGGGTGCAGGTAGCAACTCAATATTGTGTAAATATTGTAACTGCTGGGTGCACAAGAGGTGTAGTGACATCAGGGGTAGACTGCAGGTGGTTCCTGACTTTAAGTGTGCTGTCTGTGCAGGTAAACAACTGGTACCAGTCAGAGTGGAAAGATTAGTTGATGGGGACATATCCCTGGAATGTGTAGATAGATTTTGTTACCATGGTGTTATGATTGCTGCAGGTGGCGGTGCAGTGGCAGCAGTGACTGCAAGAAATAGAAGTGGTTGGCGGAAGTTTAGGGAGTTGTTACCCCTGTTGACATCAAGGGGGATATCTCTCTCCAACTAAAGGGAAAACTTAATGCAGCTTGCGTTCGAAGTGCGATGATGTATGGCAGTGAAACCTGGGCGATCAAAAACGATGAAATATGAATGGTGAGATGGATGTGTAATGTGACACTGAAGGATAGGAAACCAAATGTGGAATTAAGAGGTAGGTTAGGTATAGAGAGCATGAGTGAGGTTATGCATAGGGGTAGGTTGAGGTGGTTCGGGCACATGGAAAAGATGGGGAAGGGCAGCTGTGTGAAGAAGTGTATAAATATGAATGTGAATGGAAGAAGAGCTCCAGGCTGTCCGAGGAAATCATGGAATGAGTTGCTGAGAGATGATCTCAGAGTTAAAAGCCTAACAAGAGGGCTAGCAACGGATTGCGCTGCCTGGAAAGCAGCCATTAGGTGAAACACGGCTTACACATTCAAGCATGCAAATGGCCGTAAAACAACGACGACGAAGAAGAAGAAGAAGAAGAAGAAGAAGTAGAAGCAGAAGAGGAAGAGGAGGAAGAAGAAGGAGGAAGCAAGACCTTTATGGGTGAGTCACATTTAATCACCCACCAATAGGAATTGATTATTTTGCAGAACGCCAACTCGCAACACATGTGCAGGTTATCCTGGTTCATCTGCAGGTCACCGGGTGTGCAGCGGCTTGGGTCCACCTCGCAATTCTCATCTGACTCGTATAGAGCCTTGATGAATTCCCCTGAACGGTGTAAACAAAACGCACTGTTAATCAGCATCATCTGCTTCGCATCGTGTGATGAAGGAGGATCTTTCGATCTCTCAATAATGGAGACAAGTTCAGAATACCAAGTATCTTGATAAAAGGTCAAATTTCATAAATATAAACTTAGCGAAATACCAACAACCATCAATGACATCATCAGTGACATAGGGGACATAGCATGTATAATTGTATATATATGAAGAACACAAAGGACAAAAGGATTGTGACACCAAAATGTAAACAACCATTAACATGGATGAGCTTTCGGGTCTTTGAAAACTCTGTAGAACAGCAAGGATGGTTGTGATTTATTTCAGAAAATTATATTCTGCTTGACCTCTCTGGCACTCCGATGTGAGCACTTGGCTTACGATATTGAGATTCTCGGCTCAAATACAATACAACGTGTTGATTTGTTCACTGTGACCCGGACGTCATTGTCAACATGTAATGTATGTGATGACGATGGTGTGAGTCGTCGCTTTCTACGACTCTCTTCACTTTGTTGGCATGCTCACAAAGCATTGTGCGTTGTGCGATGGCTGAATAGGTAAAAATGGATGGTGAGCAGGTGAGCTGGTGCCAATGAAGGGAAAAACCAGCATGAAGTTGACACAGCTGTCTGCAGATGCTGCGCAGTGAAGCCTTAATTTGTGCCACCACTGACTTTCATGGGCACATTTATCCACGATGTTGTGCTGCCCAGGCTGACCTACCAGTGCGGTTTGATATTTGAGTGTCCTTCTCATAGCCTTAGCCGAAAGAGGCTTCCCCCACAAGGCAGTGGGGATCCGTTACCCTGGACAAGGGAGGGGCCCATACCAGGTACTGTTAGCCAGAACCAGCTGAGCACGGGACTCGCATGGGGCAGGGAGGTCACTCCCTGAGCGTCCTCCCCGCTTGTTCCCCCTTCCAACTTTCACCTTCATCTCCCTCAACATTCTGCCTCGCTCTTCCCCCTCGTCAAACACCTCACTGCGCCTCTCCCAATCACCATCAAACCTTTTGTCCGCCCCATTCTTCCCTTTCTCCAAGCTATTCTGTAATCTCCGACACACCTTCAACAGCTCCCCCTTCCTCTTCCTCTTCCTTAATGGTATGGACCTCAAACATCCGGGGCCTTCACTCAAACAGACGTGATCTGCTTAACAGAAACTTTACTCCTTCATGACGTCTCTGATTCCTTGGTATCTCTCCCAGGTTACTCCCTCCTCCGGTATGATAGACCTGAGCCTCGTCCTGGAGGTGGGGTTGCTATCTTTATAAAAAACTCTCTTCCTCACTCGCCCTGCACTGCCCTCTCTCCACCTCACCCCCAGGAATACCTTTGGCTACGGCTTCCCCTTCGCTCCCACCTTTTGTTCATATGTGTGTTGTACAGTCCACCAAACAGTGGTGACTCCATCTACATCTTGCTGTCTGAGAATATGGACCAACTTCTATCTACCCATCCCAACTCTCTCTTCCTCATATGTAGTGATTACCTTCGCAAAAGCCGAAGGTTATGTTTTGATCGCTGTGTATTTATTTGTATGTCTGTGTGTGTGTGTGTGTGTATGTTATTCGCATAACTCAAAAAGTATTCAACCGAATTGCATGAAATTTGGTGGGATGATTGGTTATTATACGGGACACATTTGATTAGATTTTGGGAGCAATCGGGTCAAAGGTCAAGGTCAAGGTCACGAAAAGGTCAAAATCGTATTTTTGTTGTTCTGTTCCCTACACTCCCATGCCAAGTACAGAACAGTAGCTGCGGCGAAGGTATGCGCTCTACCGAGTGCCCGTTCTAGTTTCAACTGTCACCATGCCAGTTGGCTGGGTGTGGGTACCTCTCTCACCAGATATGGCTCTTCAGCAAAGGACTTCTGTGACTCACTGGGACTGACACAATCTGTCAATTTCCCGACCCGGATTTCAGTCAACCGAGCATCTTCTCTTCTGGACTTGGTTATGACTAACTTCCCTGAAAATGTCTGCTGCTCTTCTTCTGCTCCAATCGGCTCTTCTGATCATGTGCTTGTTAAAGTGGACATCTCTCTGACCATTCTCAGAGAGCCTCCTCAGCGTCGACGAGTCTGGCATTTCACTCAGGCCAACTGGCACGGTCTTCAAGCAGCCATCAATCATCTGGACTGGTCTCCCATCTCTACTGCCTCTGACATAAATTCTTCCTGGGAATTCTTCCAAAGCAAACTGCTCTCTCTCATGCACAGATTTATCCCATCTCGTCTTCTGTTGTCATACCCTTCCTCCCGTCCATGGTACACGGAATCTTGTGGTGAGGCTATTGCCCAGAAACAACTTGCTTTCGTCTCCTGGAAAGCAAATCCAACGGAAGGAAATCTCATTTCCTTTCACAAAGCCCGAAACAAGTGTGTGTCCACCCTCAGGAGAGCCAGGAAACAATATCTCTCCATTCTCAGGACCGAACTCTCTTATCTGTCTCCCTCTTCCAAATCCTGGTGGCATCTGGTCAAATCTGTTTCTGGTGTTTGTTCCCCCTCCATCCCCTCCCTCACCTCAAATAGCCACACGGCTGACTCCGCACGTGAAAAAGCTGAATGCCTCAACTCTGTGTTTGCCTCTAAATCTTGTGTCCCAAACCCATCCCTCTCTGTACCCACCGTACCCAGTCGTACCCAGCTGCTCCTGGACTCTGTGTCCTTTCCTCCTGACAAGGTGGAAAAGTTTCTGTCAACCCTTGACTCGGATTCTGCAACTGGACCTGACGGCATCAGCCCACGGGTCCTAAAATCCTGTTCTTCCGCTCTTTCACTCCCTCTCTCTGTTCTCTTCACCCTCTCTTTTGCTCAAGGTCATCTTCCATCTGCTTGGAAATCTGCCAACATCACCGCTTTGCACAAAAAAGGTGCAAAAACAGATCCCAGCAACTACAGACCAATCAGCCTTCTCCCAATTATCAGCAAAGTCATGGAATCCATCATTGCTTCAGATATGAAATCTTTCCTCTTCTCCAATGGCTTGATCTCTGATCATCAATTTGGTTTCAGACCTGGACACTCTACTCTGGACATGCTGCTTCTGCTTTCTCAACAATGGATGGAGGTCCTCAATGCCAAACAGGAAATTAGAGCAGTCTCCCTTGACATATCACGTGCCTTCGATACGGTCTGGCACCCCGCTCTGCTCACCAAACTCTCCTCTTTTGGTATCCATGGAAATCTCCACGCATGGCTGGCGGACTTCCTCTCTAGTCGTAATCAACGTGTGGCCCTGAATGGGTTTCTCTCATCTCCTCTTCCTGTTCAGGCTGGAGTTCCACAAAGCAGTGTTCTGGGCCCTGTGCTTTTTCTGGTCTTCATCAATGATCTCTCTGACTCTCTTGAAAATCCTCTGTATCTCTTTGCTGATGACTCTACTCTCTGTCGCTCCATTCTTCATCCCTCAGATCGGCAGTCTGCAGCCTCCTCACTCTCTGCAGACCTGGACAAAATCACAGACTGGGCAAACAAGTGGAACATGTCTTTCAATCCTGACAAATCTCACACTCTTACGATGTCTCTCCGAAAAGACCGACTGGACAACCCTCCCATCCACTTTCTGAATAATCCTCTCCAAGAAGTTCTGTCACTCAAGCTTTTGGGTCTCACTATCTGCCATGATCTTTCCTGGGAAAACCACATTTCCACGCTGGCCTCCAAAGCCAGTTGGCACTGGGCATCCTCTGTCATGCGAAGTTCTTCCACGGTACACCTGAGCTCCTCACCACATACAAGGCTTTCATCCGCAGCTCAATGGAATACTGCTCTCCCCTCTGGGCTGGTGCTCCTGCCTCACACCTAGCTCGTCTTCACGCTGTTGAAACCAAAGCATTCAGAATCATTGGAATCTCCCGCGATGAAGCTAACTCCAAGGGCCTCTCACTCACTCACCGCAGGCAGGTTGGTGGTCTTTCCGTCTTCTACCGACTCCTCTCTGGCCTTGCCCCCCCAGCTCTCTCTGGGCTCTGTCCCGCAAATATTCCTACAGGTCGCACAAGATCTGCCTGGCAACCCTCTTATGGTCAAACTGCCAAAATCAAGACTCTCTGCTCACCTTCACTCCTTCATTCCTCTTTTCTCCCGCCTCTGGAACAAAGTCCCTCACTCTCTTCAATCCCACTCCACCCTCCAGGTCTTTAAAACAGCTGTTCACCACAATCTCTTATCTTCCCCCATCCAAAACCTTGATATTTTCTACCCCCGCTAATTTCACCCTCGTTCCACTTTTTTGAAATACCAACTTCTGTCCTGGAAGTCCTTGGTGTCCTTGTGTTTTATACTTCTCCCTCCCCCCCCCTTCCCACGCCTCCTCCCCCCAAGCCCTCTCCCTTCCACACATCTCCCTGCTCTCAAATGTTGTGTTTGTGCGCTTCCCCTTCTCTCCCTATCTTATTTTCCGCTCCCTCTTTTTATATATTTTGTTTGTCTGGTTGATTTGTTTGTGAAGTAAATGTTAGCTCTTTCACGAGCCTCGATTCAGTATACAAAAAAAAAAAAAAAAAAAAAAAAAAAAAAAAGCTGTGAATGTGCCGTTCATAAAAACAGCTACTCTGCTACCCATATTCCTCCATAAGAAACAAGCTCCTTCATGAGCCTTAAACACAAAACAGATAAATGTACACACACAAAGCAAACACACATAAAATACACTCAAGTTCTCACTACTCAACATACGCACCAAGTGCATCCTGGAGATACTTGTGCCCAACGAGCTTCAGGAACTCCTCAATGGCTTTGGTACCCAACGTGTTTTCTCGAAAGAGTAGGTGTTCGTTCTCGCCGCACCTTTCAATCTCTGACAGCACCATCTCACAAAGAAATTCCTGCACAATGGAAGGTGTGGGGAGCGGGATGGGGTGAGCAGAGAAATATAATGTCATTGATACCAATTTATAATGTTTAAAGGAGCAGACAAAATGAAGACACCCATTTCAGTTGAACTATCAATAATATCCGTGACAAAATTAACGGGTGAACACAATGAACTTGTTGCTTGAATTAAATACAAGTTACGAAAGATAAATCTTATGTTTATAAATAGTAAAACATTTTTATCGCCTGCTGTTGGGTTTTATGCTTTAATCCATGCACACTTGGACGATGCATTTTTCCACAGGCACTGGCCATAATGACGGGATATATAATCACAACACAACAGATCAAAACAATTGTATAATTATTGTCGTTGTGTGTTAAAAGTGGGCTTGGCTGTTCACAACACATTCTGCGGTGATCGAGTGATCATTTCGGTGAATTCGGGGCCAAGATAAGGTTAATGGATCTGCTTCTTCTTTTTTCTTTTGTTGTATACGAAGTTGAGGCTTGTGTAAGAGCTAACACATAGAACATACAATAAAGGGAGCGGGAGACGAGAAGGGAAGGGAGAGGGAAGCACAACAATAGAGAATAGGGACATCGGGAGATGTGGAAGGGAGAGGGCTTGGGGAGGGGGGGGGGTGGGGGCGGGGGGAGAGCAGTATTCCATCAAACTGAGGCTGAAAGCTTTGTATGTGGTGAGACGCTCAGTAGTACCGTGGAAGAACTTCGCATGACAGAGGATGCCCAGTGCCAACTGGCTTTAGAGGCCAGCGTGGAAATGTGGTTTTCCCAGGAAAGATCATGGCAGATAGTGAGACCCAAAAGCTTGAGTGGCAGGGCTTCTTCGAGAAGATTGTTGAGAAAGTAGATGGGAGGGTTTTCCAGACGGTCATTTCGGAGAGACAAAGTGAGAGTGTGAGATTTGTCAGGATTGAAAGACATGTTCCACTTGTGTGACCAGTTTGTGATATTGTCCAGATCTGCAGAGAGTGAAGAGGCTGTTGCCTGCCAATCTGAGGGTTGAGATATGGAGCGGCAGAGAGTGGGGTCATCAGCAAAGCGATAGAGAGGATTTTCCAGAGAGTTGGAGAGATCATTAATGAATACCAGAAAAAGCATAGGGCCCAGAAAACTGCCTTGATGAGCTCCAGACTGGACAGGAAGAGGAGATGAGAGAATTCCATTTGGAGCCACACGTTGACTACGACAAGAGAGGAAGTCCACAAGCCATGCATGGAGATTTCCATGGATACCATAGGAGGAGAGTTTGGTGAGCAGAGCTGGGTGCCAGACTGTATCGAAGGCACGTGATATGTCAAGGGAGACGGCTCTGATTTCCTGTTTGGCATTGAGGACCTCCATCCATTGTTGAGACAGCAGAAGCAGCATGTCCAGAGTAGAATGACCTGGTCTGAATCCAAATTGATGATCGGAGATCAAGCCATTGGAGAAGAGGAAGGATTTGATATCCAAAGCAATGATGGATTCCATGACTTTGCTGATAATTGGGAGGAGGCTGATAGGTCTGTAGTTGCAAGGATCAGTTTTTGCACCTTTTTTGTGTAAAGCGGTAATGTTTGCTGATTTCCAGGATGCTGGCAGATGACCTTGAGCAAAAGAGAGGGTGAAAAGAACAGAGAGAGGGTGAGATAGAGCGGCAGAGCAGGATTGTAGGACTCGTGGGCTGATGCCGTCTGGTCCAGTTGCAGAATCAGAGTCGAGGTTTGACAAAAACTCCTCCACCTTGTCAGAAGAGAAGGACACAGAGTCCAGGAGCAGTTGGGTTCGATTGGGTAAGGTGGGAACAGAGAGAGATGGGTTTGGGACAAAAGATTTTGAGGCAAACACAGAGTTGAGGCATTCGGCTTTGTCACGTGCGGTGTCAACTGTGTGGCCATTTGAGGTAAGGGAGGGGATGGAGGGGGAACAAACACCAGAAACGGATTTGACCAGACGCCACTAGAATTTGGAGGAAGGAGACAGGTTTGAGAGTTCATTCTCTTGTTCCGAGCTTGGTGGAAGGAACTGAGATTGCCTTCAGTTGGATTAGCCTTCCAAGAGGCAAAGGCAAGTTGTTTCAGGGCAACTGCCTCACCACAAGATTCAGTGTACCATGGCTGGGAGGAAGGGTAAGACAACTGAAGACGAGATGGGATAAATCTGTGCATGAGAGAGAGCAGTTTGCTTTGGAAGAATTCCCAGGAAGAATTGATGTCAGAGGCAGTGGAGATGGGAGACCAGTCCAGATGAGATGATTGATGGCTGCTTGAAGACCGTGCCAGTTGGCCTGAGTGAAATGCCAGACTCGGCGACGCTGAGGAGGCTCTCTGAGAATGGCCAGAGAGATGTCCACTTTAACAAGCACATGATCAGAAGAACCGATTGGGGCAGAAGAAGAGCAGCAGACATTAGCAGGGAAGTTTGTCATAACCAAGTCTAGAAGGGAAGATACACCATTGGCTGAGATCCGGGTCGGGAAATTGACAGATTGTGTCAATCCCAGTGAGTCGCAGAAGTCCTTTGCTGAGGTGCCATGGCTGGTGAGAGATGAACCCACACCCAGCCAGCTGGCATGATGACAGTTGAAGTCGCCACAAATGAGGAAGAGAGAGTTGGGATGAGTGGATAGAAGTTGTTCCATGTTGTCAGACAGTGAAATGTAAATAGAGTCATCACTGTTTGGAGGACGGTACAAGAATACAAGCTTTCACTCGCGTGATGATCACAAAGCCTATCGACACGTGATCCATTTCAAATTTCTAGACTATGACGTCACACTGTGTGGCAATAACGCGAGCATAAAAGCAAAAAATAATGATAAAAGTAAGTACGTGTGCAAGTTTCTTATCGCTGCAGTAAGTAAAGGAAGTTATTAAAGGGTAACCACACTCGTTTCAAAAACTGAGAATTGCAAGATGTGATCATTTGAAATTTTCTGCCTTACACCCTTGTATGAGAACAAAAAGGCAGAAGCACTATTAAGCAGCAAATGTAACTTCATGAATCTGCTGGCAATGTCTGTGCATGTGGCCACGCATTTCCTTTGTTGGTTCCTGATTGGATGCGAAAGACATACCTTCATGCGGCTTTCAGAGCCAATCAGAGACGTCAGATAGGAACGCATGGCTGGCTGCACAGAAACAGATGGGGAGTTCAATGAAGTTGCATTTTTTGCTTAATGTGGAAGTTTTCATACAATAATGGGAAGTGGCAAATTATATGGCAATGAAATGAAGCTATTGTGTGTTTTTACATTTCAGTGTGGTTTCCAAATTTCCTTTGATTAATCTCAAATAATGTTCATCATTGAGACGAATAGCGATGGTAGTACTCGGTAGAGAGCATACCTCTGCCAGGCTGAGCAGTTTACGTTTTGTATCCCACTGATAGGCCGGATCTGTATCCGGACCTGAACCAAAATCGAATCGATTTGTTCTTGTCACCTACCCAATTCATCCACCAGGTTTTGTCATAATCCGTCCACAACTTTTGGAAATATCGTGCTATATATCGTTTTCGGTCCCATCTCTCAATGCTGAGGAATCACTTTAAAAATCCTTGTATCCGGATCCGGATCTTCACCAAAATTTAATTAATGTGCCCTTATCACACACCCAATCTATCGACCAAGTTTCGGCCAAATCTGCCAATAACATTTTGAAATATTGTGCTATATATACTTTTTGGCCCTATCTCTCAATGGTGAAGAATCACTTTAAAAAGTCTCGTATCTGGATCCGCATCTTCACCAAAAAAAAAAACCACCTTTAGAGGCCATTTTTCCCCGCAAGCGGGGGTTGGCCTTTTTCGGGAACTGTGGTTGTTGTTGTTTTTCGGTCCCCTTTTTGAAGCAATGTTTTACGGCCGGATGCCCTTCCTGACGCCAACCCTTTTTGCCGCCTTTAACGACAAGCAGGGAATTACCAGTGAACTGGTACTCAATTTGCCGACCTCGGAAGGATGACAGGCTGAGTCAACCCCCCTGGCGTTAATTCAGCGATTGACCGGGATTCGAACCCAGGATCCTAGGTATCCTAAGCCGGCACCCTAGCCGCTAGCCCAACACCAGGGATCTTCACCAAGATCGAATCAATTCGTCATTGTCACACAACCAACCTGTCCACCAAATTTCATCCGAATCCATTCATAAATTTTTGAGATATCCTGCTCACAGACAGACAGACGGGTGAAAATACAACCTCCATCCACCTTTGGTGGCGGAGGTAAAAAGTGGGAAACTAGCGATCAAGAAGAGGATGGAAAGAATATAGCAGGAAGAAAAGACAAGGGATCTAGGTGGAGAGATAGGTAGAGGATCCCAAAGTCCACAAAATATTACAAGGAAGGTCCATTCGTCGGGCCAGCTGTGTCTCACCTTGGCATTCCCGGTGCTCTGTAAAATGTGAACGAGGGCACGTGCCACCTCCTCCTTGCTCTTTACTGACAGTAGGGGCTCGAGAGCAGCACATAGTGCTCCGTGCCGTGTTGTTATGTGCTCCGCAAACTCCTTGTAGCACTCCATGGGGAGCACCGCGATGCTCAAAAAACGTGCCTTTATGCGTAGGGCTGCAGGTGGGGATGCAGCCTTACCCGCACCACTCAGCTTAGTGGCGGCCCCACTCACACCACCCCCGCCACCACCGGGCCCGCTGCCACCGGGAGTTGAAATGGCGTACCATTTCTCAACAAACTGGCGGCCCCGTACCGCCATCATCGGTATCATGACCAGCCCCACATAACCACTCGCCTTGTCTTTCTGCTTCTTGCTTTTCTCTTGTTCCTGTGGAAGAGGTGAAAGAGGGCATGATGAAGACCAAAAAAAATGGATGGGTTCTCTGGAAAAAAAAAACAAAAAAACAATGGACATAAGAAGAAAAGAACAAAGAACAGTGGAAAAAAATGGTGAATAAGCGACAAACAAGAGAGATAAAAATAAATAGCGAGTTCAGGTAAGCAGGCGCTGAGTGCAATATGGGATTGTAATTATTTAAGGAACAAATTGTGGATTAGGATTAGATCACAGATACGATCAGCTGGTTGCATCATCAATACGGTGTAGTTATCGTCATCACAAGTCATTGTAGATCTCATTATGCTACCTCGCTGCATGTTATCTCTTGTGTTGTGATCAGAATGCTGCATCAAGGAGGACGCCTCCCTTCATGGGAGATGTTACGCTTGTTGTTCCACCTGCTCTTGTGACTTACGGACGTTAAATATCTCGCGGTCTTTCAAAAAGAGCATGCCGATGTACGCCGGTGCCCTGGCCAAATTCTGCATTCTTGGGCTGGTATAGAGTGTGGACGCAATGCATCAGCAGCGTAGCTGTACCAAGTTTGCTGTGTTTAACCGCCAACTGTCCGATCAGCTGTACGGATCCAGCACTCGGGAGGAATGAATCCTTTAATTGTTACAGGAGCCCGTTTACCTATGTTGTTGCAATGTTCACAAAGGAGCATCGCCCGTGATCACCTTTAAAGCTTCAGAGCGAAAACCCCCTGCACTGACAAGACTTGGATTCAAATTCAATCCTTCCGGGCTCTACCTCAGGCCACT
This sequence comes from Myxine glutinosa, assembly GCF_964187855.1. Taxonomy (NCBI): domain Eukaryota; kingdom Metazoa; phylum Chordata; class Myxini; order Myxiniformes; family Myxinidae; genus Myxine; species Myxine glutinosa. The sequence goes on from NC_136262.1 coordinate 153,013,545, forward strand.
GGGGCTAGCAAACCCCGTGTGACAATGAGCAATGTCCGTGCATAGCTGCTAAGCCAGCTCCGCAAAACTTTTAGGCCGTTGCTCTTGCCCTAGCCAGGTGATAGACCCAGGAGATGATGGTGCATTATTTTCTGGATGGATTCTTGTGTACGGATCCCCTGTAGCCTATATGTTTTCACACATCGCTGGTAATCCACAAATACCTTTCAGGGATGCCTTTTCAAATGAACTATGGTAATATGCCTTTGGCGAGCTGGCTATATGCGCACTCTATTCGGAGGTCATTATGGCAGTACCTGCCGACAACTTGGTCAGTCGGTTGCCGACTGCTTTTGCAATGGCATGAGTGTTTTCACTTTGTCGATTCCACATTTTTGTTAGCTTTTTACCGTCGGTATAAGGCATTCCTGTTTCCCAAATTGTCCAACGATTTGATTTGCTATTTGGCCAATTAGCCGTTTGTTACGTACCTTGTACAAGTGTATGGTCAAGTGTCGAGCGGAAGACGGTAAAGCTGCAAACTCAAACTGCTCTCCCCAAAAGAGGTTCTCACGCCGCGCCTTGCTCGTGGTTCGTGCACACAGGGCGTCATCCACACACACCTCACAGAAGTAGCGGCGTTTCGGTGGAAGGTCTCTCGCTTCGATCACCCACACCCGAAGGGAATTCTCCACACGCCGAGTGTTGTCCTGTCAGGCGGCCGGTGGAATTGGACAAAAAGGTCATGGCTTGGAACATCCTTCGGAGCAATCCACACCGTTGCAATCTTTGCATGTTTACCTGTGCAGCTTAAATTTGGGTATAACTCGAAAAATGATATCAAAGATGAAGAAGTCCTGAATCCATTTTGTATAAAGCATCCTCGACTGCAACCGCTTTAAGTCACCGAGGTTGCCGATTCCAAATGGCCCACCTGCCAACTCAGAATGCTAAACGCCAATCGGAAAAAGAAGATCGTGTACAGACCGTGAGAATCAAACATGTCCACATGGAAATTCTTAAACTTGGCGACTTTATGCTCGGTGGCGTGAGCAATATTTCGAGGTATGCACTGTGGGTTTATCGATAGTGGTCTTTGTGGATTCAATCATTTTGTTCACCTCTCCGTTGTTATTATTCGATAAATTGATAAGCAATTGTCGGATATACATATCACCAGCAATGAGCCTCATTTTATGCCACGTTTCATTAAAAACACAGAACCCAGAGCCGTACACACTTTGTCTTGGTCCCTCCTGTTTGCCTGCAAGGCAGTGGAGCGACAGGGACGCAGTGGGAAGCCGGCTGCAGGTGGAGACGAGGGAGAGGTTTGTGGACGTCTCGCCTGATGGCTCGGCTCCAATTACTGTGCGCTGCCTGAATTATTGATGTCGTTTACATGCAGCACGCTCAAGACAAGGCCAAAATGGATGCTTGGCCAATTTTGCTGCCTGGTTGGATGATGTGTCCAAGTTACGGAATTTAAACTTTCTGAACACTTGTCGTGAAACACAATGAGCGACATTCCAAGATGTGTCAAAGCAACGACTACGGCAAGAATTGCACAAGAAAAACATATTATATCCCACCCGAACAATAATAGGAGGCCAACTTTCAAGTAAGGCTGTGCTGGTACACTGGAGGATTTTTTCCCCACGATTTTCCGGATTTTACGTGAATTCCCCCCGTTTTACAAAAATACACGAGACACGACATATCCAGAAAACATTACCACGTGAAAACGGATTGCTTATGGGAGTTCAATAGAATTGGAGATGAGCATAAAGCATTTAAAGTGCTTGGTAGTGAAAGTAAAATGATGGATTTAAAATAAGGTGAGGAACATCAAAGATGGGGGAGACATCCCCGATGGCTCGAACGCCATCGCTTCTTCAGTCGGACACAATTGGTGAGCATATGTCGCAGACAAACATACTGACGATGGGAGGTAAACGGTAGATTGACACCGGCATGGCGTAAAACTCAGGCTATTGTGCCATAAGAAACAGCCAATGGAGGCAGCTTGCTTTGCCAATAAATCTCCAGCATTACCCGAGCGTAAAGTAGGCAGCTGCTTGGATTTCATGAGGGCCCACCATTGGAATCGATACATGAACAAACAACAATATCTTGAGGAGCAAATGAGTCTTCTGATGGTTTGACAAGGGATTTGATACCATTCATTCATCGTAGAGGGCATATTTCAATGAAGGTTTGTTTGGTGACGAGGAAGTGCAGCTGCACACTTGTAGTTCCAAACCCAATGCAGGTCGTCGTTGAAGGATTTTGATTCAATTTATTCGGAGAAAGTTCCTTATTAGTGCAGCTCATAGATGCATCGTCATCACGAAAAATTAACTCTGGCCAGTGTGGCATGCAAATATGGATGCTGTGCCACTAAAATACAACGCCAACACATGTCACGATGACAAAGAGCTTGGTTCCTTCACAGACATTTATAAGGGGCTAAATCATCGGTGACCTTCCACACCGTAAAGGTCATTCGCCGCTTGTGATATTGAAAAATACAGCTCCTCGGGACATCTACGGACACTCATCACAGCACACCTTCGGAGTTGAGGTCGAACCCCGATGTATATTTCACACACGGAGACACACACACACACACACACACACACACACACACACACACACACACACATACACACACACACAGACATGTCAGGTCCACATCCTACAACCTTCATCTATCTATAATTCCAGTAATCTCTGTACGTCTGTACGTTTGTCTGTGACCGCTGTTTCTCGACAACTACCGGTCCGATATACTTGAAACTTGCCAGGTATATTGCTGGGGACCCGAGGATGTGCCTTTTCAAGGTTTGAAATTAATCGGACAAGTACTTACCGAGCTATGGCGATTTAGCCGTTCGCCGTTCGCTTTGCCGTTGCGAATGGACCAAACCATTCATGTAAATAGAGGGGGGGGGGGGGGTTCTGTGGTCGTTCGTTTTGGCTTTGCGAATGGACCAAACCATTCATGTAAATAGAGGGGGGGGGGGGTTCTGTGGTCGTTCGCTTTGGCTTTGCGAATGGACCAAACCATTCATGTAAATAGAGGGGGGGGGTTCTGTGGTCGTTGCGAATGGACCAAACCATTGTTTTTTTTTTGCAGTTTTTTTTTTTTTTGCAAGGAACGGGCACCCACGTACGGGCACGTCCTAGCTTATATATAGTACGGGCATGCCCTAGTTTCCACAATGCCACCAGCGTTTTGCCTTTATGTGCTTTCCTGTTGTTATTGCCAACATGGCTCCAATCTGTAACTGTGCAGCCTGAGGACATCAACTCAGTTTTAGACTGTACGGGGCAATGTTGCTGTCCCTCACAGACAGAAGCGCTTGCTTAATTGTGGTAGCATTCGCAAAGCTGTATCTGAGATGCATTAAAAGACAAATAACCAGTTATAAAAACCACTGGTAACTCTTATTCATCTGGAAAGATTTTTTTTTAAAGTATAGTGCTTTTACACAGAGTTTGTAGGTCATTAAAGAGATGTACAGGGGAGGGGAGGGTGGGTCAATTGAGATGGTGATGAGTCACCATTTTGAAGGAATGGAGAAGGTAACGGCATTGGACAAAGACAAGGAAGCAAATCAATATACAAGTGAAAAAAAACCACAAAGGAATAGATGAAAGTATACAGCTCCGATTTGAGCAGGATTAACAAGAGAAAAGATACCAGATGAGCAGGTGCTGATGGCGATGACAGAAGGAGTGATGGCCATATTTTGAGCAGTCAACGTGTAACAGGCCTTTCACAATAATGTTAATCAACCATGAGCTTTCAACAAAATTGTGAATGGTGTTGAAATGCTCAAAGAATGTCGAAAGTTACCTTTCATCGACTTTATAGTAGATTCTCAAGGAGCACAACATATATTTAAGCTATGGGCACAAATGTGAACGCTAATCCATTGATACCAGACACACGTGGATGCACGTCAGTCATATTACCCATTCAGATAACATTCAGAAAGTCACGTTACCATTTTAACACGAATATCTCCAACTTTTTTTTTTTTTTTGCAATACAAGATCGAGTGAAAGAGCTAACATTAATCACACAAAAAGGCAACCAACACATAACACACAAAATAAGGGGAGCGGACCACAAGATGGGGAGAAAGGGGGAACGACACAAACACAACATTTGAGAGCAAGGACATCGAGAGAAATGTGGGAGGGGGAGGGCTTGGGGAGAGGTGGGAGAGGTATAAAACACATCAACACTGCAAGGACTTCCAGGAAAGAAGTTGGAATTTCAATAAAAGTGCATCTGGGGTGAATTAGCGGGGGTAGAAAAGATCAAGGTTTTGCATGGGGAAGTTTTTATGATGGTTTTATGATGTTTTTATTTTTATGATGGTTTTAGAAGATTTTAGAAAATCCTCTCTATCTCTTTGCTGATGACTCCACTCTCTGCCACTCTATTCCTCATCCATCAGATCGGCAGTCTGCAGCCTCCTCACTCTCTGGACACATGGACAAAATCACAGACTGGTTAAACAGGTGGAACATGTCTTTCAATCCTGACAAATCTCTCACTCTTACAATGTCTCTCCGAAAAGACCAACTGGACAACCTCACTTCTGCCATCTGGTCTCACTATCTGCCATCTGGTCTCACTATCTGCCATGATCTTTCCTGGGAAAACCACATTTCCAAGCTGGCCTCCAAAGCCAGTCGCCGACTGGGCATCCTCCGTCATGCAAAGTCTTTCCTTGGCACACCTGAGCTCCTCGTCACATGCAAGGCTTTCATCCGCAGCTCAATAGAATACTCAAATGGAATACAGCTCAAATGAATACGCCAGCTCTCTCTGTGCTCTGTCCTCCAAATATTCCTACAGGTCGCACAAGATCTGCCAGCAACCGTCTTATGGTTAAATTGCCAAAATCAAGACTCTCTGCTCACCTTCTCTTTCATTCCTCTTTACTCCCACTTCTGGAACAAACTCCCCCACTCTCTTCAATCCCACTCCTCCCTCCAGGTCTTTAAAACAGCTGTTCACCACCATCTCTTATCTTCCCCCGTCCAAAACCTTGATCTTTTATACCCCCCCACCCCACCCCCGACCCCTTCCCATGCCTCCCTCCCACAAATCTCCCGATGTCCCTGTTCTCTGCTGTTGTGCTTGTGCGCTTCCCTCTCCCTCCTCATCGTGTCTCCCGCTCCCTTTATTGTATGTTTTGTGTCCGGTTTTTTTGTTTGTTTTTTTTGTGATTGATGTTAGCTCTTACACGAGCCTTGATCTTGGATACAAAAACAAAATAATAATAATAATAATCAGTTCATCTTTGCATCATAATATATACTTATACCAAGTTTGGGCAAAATCCCATCGACGGTTCACAAGTTAGAACAGCAACAGATGTTTTCCTTAATGTGACCTCTGACCTCTTCATCCAAAAATGTAATCAGTTCACGTTTACATCATTGTAATACCTGTACCAAGTTTGATTTAAATCCCATCAGCTGTTCTCAAGTTATCATATTTTTACCTGACATGACCTCTGAACTTTGATCTGTTGATGCCACAAGCCAATCAGTTCATGTTTGTATCATAAACACGAATACCAGTGTTTGTTCAAAATCCCGTTACTGGTTCACGAGTTGGCGCAGCAACATAATTTTTACTTAACATGACCTGTGACCTTTGACGTCTTGATCCTGAAATTAAACAGTTAATCTTTACATCATTATACATACCTGTGCCAAGTTTGAATTAGATAGCTTCAGTCATTCTCAAGTTATAGACCTATCCCAGACTTTAACCTTTGACCTCTTGACGCCAAAATCAAATAATTTCATCTTTGCATCATAATACATTGTTGCATAAACTTTGGGCAGAATGACATCACTGGTTCACAAGTTATTGCGGTAACAGGATTTTTACCAAACATGACCTCTGACCTTTCACCCCGTGACCCCAAAATCTAATCAGTTAATCTTTACATCATTATACATACCTGCACCAAGTTTGACTAAGATCCCTTCAGCAGTTCTCAAGTTATCGCAGTAATGAAAGCCTATCACGGACGGACGGACGGACAACCTGAAACCATAATGCCTCCCGCGACTTCGATAACGGAGGCACAAAAAGTAAATCTAATGTCTTGCTTACCACCACCTCCGGCAGCTCGTACTCTTCAAAATCAGGTCTGCAATAACGACCATCACTGGAAGTGCTCTCATCGTCTTCACCGTGACGGAGAGAAGATCCTGGAAAGAAGAAGCAAAATGGACATGAAACAGATATTGTGACAGAAAAAGATCAATGGACAGAATATCACGAAGTTCAGGTGTGTGTGCATTGTGGAAATAAGACATCAATTTCATAAATTAGTCTTCGTCTTCTTCTTTGCCAGCCAGGTGTTCACATACCATATCCCCTAGTAAGAGATCAAGGGCTCAGAACATGCAGAATTGGCCCAAGTCCTTGAGCAACTGTTTGGCTAGGCCTGACATCATCGTCGTGGATAAAGGCAGGAATTTGGAATTTGTCCAGAGTGCCAGTGATAGCTCCACTACTCTTGGTGAAGGTCACCATGTGATCTTTAACGCTCACCACCTCATGCCGGCACACGGGATACCCAGTTTAAGCACCATCTCACGTCATCCATCCTCATGACCATGATCTATATGAACCGCATTAACCCTTCCCAACCCAAACCAATCACTTGCTTCCTTTCAGCGTTTCCTCCACCTCAATGATCACGTCGTTTTACATTTTCATTGAAATTGATTTGCACTCTCACCATCATCTGGTACCGTCTACGATTCAGAGGTTGCTTCTTCAGGAACACCATTCAAATGTCTATCCAGCAGCTCGATCTTTAACTTCCTCATCTATTCCATCATCTTGTCTGTCCATTTTAATCCTTGCCTTCCTCCTCTTCCATCAACATTTCCAATCAGTATTGTTTTGTATTGGTTGAGGTGATTCTCAGCGTGGCCAAATATTACACATTGGGTCCCTCTGAACGATAGTTACACCTGTGACCGAGTGAAGCTGCTAAAACACTGCCATGGCATGACTGGAGAATCAAAACAAAAAGTTTGGAGCATTCACGGGAAAGATTGCTGTGATGAGAGGAAGTTGTTTGCGTCACTGTCGTGAGGAACAAGCAGCCACCACCGGCAAATTGGCAAAAGAAGAAAACAACAACAAAACATTTTCAGGTCTCTCTTCTTGGACTTGTAAATAAGTGTATATTTTGTGAAAAGATAAATTCTCAAAACTCACCAGGAAGCAGCTCTTCATCAACAGAACCATTCGACACTTTATGCTCCGCATTCCTGCAGAAAACAGATTTTGTAAAGCTGTCGTTAAATAAATGTCACAAATAAGAAACAATAGCAGAATAAAAATGCCGTCAGGCAGGAGAAAATCAGCTGCATCGGTTCTTTGTGTTTTCTACATTCAGACAGAAAACACCACCACTACACTGTGCTACCCTACCAAGTATCTTCATACCTGATATCTCTACTAACCTTCACTCTTTCATTCCTCTTTTCTCTTGCCTCTGGAACAAACTCCCCCACTCCCTTCAATCCCACTCCTCCCTCCAGGTCTTCAAAACAGCTGTTCACCACCATCTCTTATCTTCCCCCATCCAAAACCTTGATCTTTTCTGCCCCCGCTAATTCACCCCAGATCTACTTTTTTTGAAATTCCAACTTCTTTCCTAGAAGTCCTTGCAGTGTCCATATGGTTAATACCTCTCCCACAGCACTCTCCTTCCCACAGATCTCTCAATGTCCCTGCTCTCAAATGTTGTGTTTGTGTCCTTCCCCCTCTCTCCCCATCTTGTCTGCCGCTCCCCTTATATATGTTTTATGTGTCAGTTTGACTTTTTGTGTGATTGTTAGCTCTTTCACGAGCCTCGATCTTGAATAAAAAATAATAATAAAAAAAGGAATTGAAGACAATATTTATCTGCTGGGTTTAGAGTAAAGAAAGTTAATAGAATTTTAGAATGTAAATAAAGTCATTGTTAAAAGACCTATATTGATGTTAATACAAAAAGGAGAACGGAAGCAAAAACATATTTTCAGAAGGACTTTTACATATTAATCAATAATGCTGTATTTGGAAAAACTATGGAAAATGTTAGGAATGGACAAAACATAAGACTTGTTACATACCGGAAACAGGCATCTAAATTAATTAATAAACCAAGTTTTCAAAGGTTGGAGGTGTTTTCAGAGAACTTATTGTGCTTTTCATTTGAATAAAGAGAGCATTGAAATGGATAAACCTATTTATATGGGAACATCAATTATTGACTTGTCAAAGTTGTTAATGTATCACTACTTTTACAACAACTTAAAGAGGAGATATGTGGATGATATTAATCTACTTTTATGGATACAGAGTTTTATTTTGAAAATCAATACGGAAGATATTTATGAGGATATGTCTCAGGATGTTGATATTATGATACAAGCAATTATAAATCAGATAACAAACTATTCTCGACAAAGAATAAAAAGGTTATTGGAAAGTTTAAAGATGAATTGGGTGGAAAGATAATGAGTGAATTTGTAGGATTGAGAGCAAAGGCTTATGCTTATAAATATATTGATAATAATATTGACAAGTCAGGAGACGACGATGGTTCACGAGCGAGCGGTATTCAATGACAAAGGACGGACTATAAGCGAAACAGGCCCGGACTGGGGGGTTCGGGGGCCCACGTGGCAGGTGTCGGCCCCTGGATTGCGGTGTACATGCCTATTTACAAAGGGCCGCAATGCGCTGCATGCGCAGGCCTTTAATTTAAGAGCCAGCTGTACGTAATTGTGTGGGGTTTTGGCCTGGAAATGTCAAAACGAAGGTTCCTGACCTTGAAATGAGATAGAATATAATGTATAATCAGTTATGAGGTTAGTTAGCTACACAATACCAAAAATTGAGTTCGATTCTGACAACTTTGAAAATTTGACCTTTGTGACCTTCAAAGGTCAAAGGTCGAAGATTCTGAAATTTGTTGGAAAACTTGTATTTCATGATGTATGTGATAATATAAAAACATGTATGACATTTCACCCTATCAGGAAGCGAAGAATGTAATAAAACCATCAAAAATCGACTTTTCTAAATTTCGTGACCTTGTGACCTTGACCTTGGGGCGAAAATGAAAAATCGAGCTCCGTGGGGCTAGACACGTGACATTGGCCTAACCAAATATCGAAACCCCTGTCAGATTCCACCAACTACCTCGGAGAAGATGTAGCTTGAAATCGGTTACCCCCGAAAAAGACATCTTTTTCGGGCATGGCTCCGCCCACAATGGCGCAATACGCCCACTCTCGGCATGACACAACTAGATCATGATATCGACCTCCCACCCAAATTTCATCAAGATCGGATGATATCATCGGGTAGTTATGCTGCGGACAGACAGACACACAGACACACACCCATGACGAATATAGTGGTCACTCTGACAACTCGTGAACCAAAAATAGTGATAAAAAGTTAAAGGGGGAAAAGAAAAATGTAATCAAAGAAACAATAAACTTTGAACATTATTACAAATGTTTAACCTTTGAGAAAGAAGAGTACAGAAAAATGAATACAATAAGAAGTTATAAACATCAATTATTTTCAGAGGAGGTAAATAAGAAGGTATTGGGGGCTTTTGATGATAAGAGGTTTATTTTAGACAATGGAATTGACAGCCTCCCTTATGGTTATAAGTGTTAAGATAAGTATAAGTGTTGAGATAAACATGAGTTAAGATATTTAAAAGATAAGTATGAGTGTTAAGATATAAATATGAATTAGTTTAAAAAGGAAATGGGGGTGGGGGGGGGGGGTTAACGGGCTCCCCCCACCTTTTTTAGTGGCATACAAATGGTATAACCAGCAATAACCAAACCACAGAATGGAGAAAATCACATCCTTGGTATAAAAATGGAAAACGTACAACTCAGGGGGTTCTCAGACAAGAGCAACAAGAGAGGTTTATCATTTCATCTCTGCCTAACAAAGATACTTAAACCAAGAACCAAGTTCAAACATACTGTCACGTCCGTGGCCAGCCTTGGACCAGAGCAGTCTTGACCTTGGCCTTGGACCAGAGCAGTCTTGACCTTGGCCTTGGACCAGAGCAGTCTTGACCTTGGCCTTGGACCAGAGCAGTCTTGACCTTGGCCTTGGACCAGAGCAGTCTTGACCTTGGCCTTGGACCAGAGCAGTCTTGACCTTGGCCTTGGACCAGAGCAGTCTTGACCTTGGCCTTGGACCAGAGCAGTCTTGACCTTGGCCTTGGACCAGAGCAGTCTTGACCTTGGCCTTGGACCAGAGCAGTCTTGACCTTGGCCTTGTACCAGAGCAGTCTTGACCTTGGCCTTGGACCAGAGCAGTCTTGACCTTGGCCTTGGACCAGAGCAGTCTTGACCTTGGCCTTGGACCAGAGCAGTCTTGACCTTGGCCTTGGACCAGAGCCGTCTTGACCTTGGCCTTGGACCAGAGCAGTCTTGACCTTGGCCTTGGACCAGAGCAGTCTTGACCTTGGACCGGACCAAACCAGCCAACCAGTTAACTCCGAGGTGTATTTCGAAACTTGGCGGGATTATCGTTGGCGCGCGCGGGAAACGTTAAAGGCCTAATCTAGTCAGACGGTCTCCACGGGATTTTATTCCTCGACCCACAAACGAGTAAACGAATACGACACAAAAGTGAAATGCAACAATGATGAATTTATTAAAATAAACAGGAAACGTTTATAAACGTTTTAGCTCTTTCAAGAGCCTCCATATTGTATACAAAAAAAAAACAACATAAAATGGCAAAATAAATGTTGAGGTTAAAAATAACCTATTATTCCTAATTTGAGATGTCTGCACTATTAAGATACACGAAACAGACAACGGGATGATTGAAGAAAATAAAAATAAAATGCACCCTTCGACGTGGCACTGAGCTCTGGTGTCGACGAGTACTTCGTTGGGATCGGTCGCTGAGAGGACCGCACGTCAAGACGGCCGAACAATGGCGCTGGTCGATCGTGCAGCGCACCGAGCAGTGCAGCAGGCGGCCAACGTTCCCCCGCTCCATCAACTTGGCAAAGGCTCCACAAAGCCACGAATGCTCTCTTTTTAGCGCACACGAGGAGAGCGACCGTCGACCACAAAGCGAGCATCAGAGAACTATAGACTGCTTCTTCTTCCTCCTCCTCCACAATCCACGACCAAAGCGACCGCAGCACCAGTTCGACTTTCGAGAGACAGCGACAGGAGTCAGGAAGGGACGCATCCTCCTTTGCCCCTTGCTGACGTCACTCCCTGACGAATCCTGACATCCCATTACATCATCCCATGGCTCCTCAACCAGTCACGAATCTCGGGGCGTGGTTTCTCCGTCTCGAGTCAGAGAGGTGGCGTCCAGCCATCCTTCGGGAATGTTTGGCTGGGTGGGGTTCCCTTGCCGATCGGAATGTCCGGTATACTGTCGGCTATTATGTTGTTGTAATGGCGGCCCTTTTTGATGAAATAAAAACGGAGGGAACGACAACGGCACTCAGAAGAGAGCAAACCTCCGCCTGGTTGGCCATATCACTCAATGGTGATGAATCACTTAAACATTATACGAGCCGGATCGGGATCTTCACCAAAATTGAATTGATTCTTCCTGATCGCACACACAACCTGTCCAACAAGTTTCGTCCAAATCCATCCATAACTTTTTGTGATATTTTGTTCACAGATAAACGGAAAGACAAACAGACAGGGGTAAAAACATAACCTCCATCCACCTTTGGCAGCGGAGGTAAAAATCGCAGGATGCAATACATACTGGGAATTATTAATGTTGTGCCCTTTCTGACGAACATAAAACACCACCGTCTGTGTGGTGACACGTAAACACTCTTAACCTGAACATTTACCCTGCTTATGTACATTGAAGTTCTGCATCTTCGCGTCACAAGGTCCATGTTAATTAATACATTCCTACCTTTCCGATGAGATTCATCCTTAACCCCACAAACATAACAATACTAATTGTCAATATACTCGATGGTGATGAGTTCAAAAAGAAAATTCAGTTATTCCCTAAAATAGAACAAACAAACATTTGTTGGCTCTCTGTGTGAGTTTAAAGGAAATATGGGGGTCCATTGAGAAGTTAACCTTTGTTGATGGCTTCGATGGGGAAGGGAGAAATAGACAAATTATTTGAGGGATATGGGGTATTGGCCAAATAGTTTTTCAATTCGAAATTTAGACAGTGTGATACGGGAAAAAATAAATTTGAGTGTAAGGGGTGAGCGGCAGGGTGGGGAGGGGAAAGGAGAGGGGGCGCTTGTCGTAGGAAAATGTTGGTTTTGAGATAAGCGCCAAAATGGTAAAATGAGTGCAGCGAGTGAGCTATTTTGGTGATTGTCCCAAAACCATACCTGATAAATCTCACACTCTTACGATGTCTCTCCGAAAAGACCGACTGGAAAACCCTCCCATCCACTTTCTGAATAATCCTCTCCAAGAAGTTCTGTCACTCAAGCTTTTGGGTCTCACTATTTGCCATGATCTTTCCTGGGAAAACCAAATTTCAAATCTGGCCTCCAAAGCCAGTCGCCGACTGGGCATCCTCCGTCGTGCGAAGTCCTTCCTTGGCACACCTGAGCTCCTCACCACATACAAGGCTTTCATCTGCAGCTCTATGGAATACTGCTCTCCCCTCTGGTCTGGTGCTCCTGCCTCACACCTATCCCGTCTTCACGCTGTTGAAACCAAAGCGTTCAGAATCATTGGAATCTCCCGCGATGAAGCTAACTCCAAGGGCCTTTCACTCACTCACCGCAGGCAGGTTGGTGGTCTTTCCGTCTTCTACCGACTCCTCTCTGGCCTTGCCCCCCCAGCCCTCTCTGGGCTCTGTCCCCCAAATATTCCTACAAGTCGCACAAGATCTGCCTGCAACCCTCTTATGGTTAAACTGCCAAAATCAAGACTTTCTGCTCACCTTCACTCCTTCATTCCTCTTTTCTCCCACCTCTGGAACAAACTCCCTCACTCTCTTCAATCCCACTCCATCCTCCAGGTCTTTAAAACAGCTGTTCACCACCATCTCTTATCCTCCCCCATGCAAAACCTTGATCTTTTCTACCCCTGCTAATTTCGGTCCCCTTGTGTTTTATACCTCTCCCCCCCCCCCCCTCCCCTTCCCACGCCTCCTGCCCCCAAGCCCTCTCCCTCCCACACTTCTCCCTGCTCTCAAATGTTGTGGTTGTGTGCTTCCCCTTCTCTCCCCATCTTGTCTTCCGCTCCCTCTTTTTGTATATATCTTGTTTGTCTGGTTGATTTGTTTGTGAAATAAATGTTAGCTCTTTCACGAGCCTCGATTCAGTATACAAAAAAAAAAAAAAAAAAAAACATTTTCCTACTACTCACACCACCTCAACACCCAACACCTTCTCAAAGATAAGTACATGAACTGATTAATTCAATTCATGTGGCGTTAATTGAGGGAAAGCATTATGGGAGAAATGGCTTCCTCAAAGTTCCTTGTATTGGTTGACAGTATTGGTGGTATCTTTCGAATATAATATTGTACAAAGCACTTGGTGCGTCCTTTGTTATGGTTCAAATATTTGCAAACGAAGATTAATATTTTGATACATCTAGTTTAAGTGGTATTCAGTGTGTCACGTGTATCAATAAAAAGCTGAATGCCTCAACTCTGTGTTTAACTCAAAATATTGTCCCAAACCCATCTCTCTCTGTACCCACCTTACCCAGTCGTTCTCTCCTGACAAGGTGGAAAAGTTTCTGTCAAACCGAGACTCTGATTCTGCAACTGGACGAGACGGCATCAGCCTGCGGGCCTTAAAATCCTGATCTGCCACTCTTTCACACCCTCTCTCTGTTCTCTTCACCCTCTCTTTTGCTCAAGGTCATTTGCCAGCATCAGCTTGGAAATCAGCCAACATCACCGCTTCACTTTTTTTTTTTTTTTTGTATACAAGATCGAGGCTCGTGAAAGAGCTAACATTAATCACACAAATAGTCAAACCGACACACAAAACACAAAAAACAAGGGGAGCGGCAGACAAGGTGAGGAGAGAGGGGGAAGGACACAAACAAAACATTTGAGAGCAGGGACTCGGGAGGACTTGGGGGGAGGTGGGAGAGGTATAAAACATATGAACACTGCAAGGAATCTGGGGCGAATTAGCGGGAGTAGAAAAGATCAAGGTTTTGGATGGAGGAAGATAAGAGATGGTGGTGAACAGCTGTTTTAAAGACCTGGAGGGAGGAGTGGGATTGAAGGGAGTGGGGGACTTTGTTCCAGAGGCGGGAGAAAAGGGGAATGAAAGAGTGAAGGTGAGCAGAGAGCCTAGATTTTGGCAGTTTAACCATAAGAGGGTTGCAGGCAGATCTTGTGCGACCTGAAGGAATATTGGGGGGACAGAGCACAGAGAGAGCTGGGGGAGCAAGGCCGGAGAGGAGTCAGTAGAAGACAGAAAGACCACCAACCTGCCTGCGGTGAGTGAGCGAAAGGCCCTCGGAGTTAACTTCATCGCAGGAGATTCCAATGATTCTGAAGCTTTGGCCTCAACAGCATGAAGCCGAGCTGGGTGTGAGGCAGGAGCACCAGCCCAGAGGGGGGGAACAGTATTCCATTGAGCTGCGGATGAAAGCCTTGTATGTGGTGAGGAGCTCAGGTGTGCCAAGGAAGGACTTCGCACGACGGACGATGCCCAGTCAGCGAATGGCTTTGGAGGCCAGCTTGGAAATGTGGTTTTCCCAAGAAAGATCATGGCAGATAGTGAGACCCAAAAGCTTGAGCGACCAAACCTCTTGGAGAGGATTGTTGAGAAAGTAGATGGGAGGGTTTTCCAGTCGGTCCTTTCGGAGAGACATTGTAAGAGTGTGAGATTTGTCAGGATTGAAAGACATGTTCCACTTTTTGACCAGTCTGTGATTTTGTCCAAGTCTGCAGACAGTGAGGAGGCTGCAGACTGCCGATCTGAGGGATGAGGAATGAGCGGCAGATAGTGGAGTCATCAGCAAACAGATAGAGAGGATTTCCCAGAGAGTCGGAGAGATCATTGATGAAGACCAGAAATAGCACAGGGGCCAAAACACTACCTTGGGGAACTCCAGCCAGAACAGGAGGGGAGATGAGAGAAATCCATTCAGGGCCACACGTTGCCTACGACCAGAGAGGAAGTCCGCAAGCCATGAGTGGAGGCTTCCATGGATACCATAGGAGGAGAGTTTGGTGAGTAGAGCTGGGCGACAGACCGTATCGAAGGCACGTGATATGTCAAGTGAGACAGCTCTGATTTCCTGTTTGGCATTGAGGACCTCCATCCATTGTTGAGACAGCAGAAGCAACATGTCCAGAGTAGAATGACCTGCTCTGAATCCAAATTGATGATCGGAGATCAAGCCATTGGAGAAGAGGAAGGATTTGATATCCGAAGCAATGATGGATTCCATGACTTTGCTGATAATTGGAAGCAGGCTGATCGGTCTGTAGTTGCAAGGATCTGTTTTTGCACCTTTTTGTGTAAAGCGGTAATGTTTGCTGATTTCCAAGATGCTGGCAGATGACCTTGAGCAAAAGAGAGGTTGAAAAGAACAGAGAGAGAGGGTGAGATAGAGTGGCAGAGCAGGATTTTAGGACCCGTGGGCTGATGCCGTCTGGTCCAGTTGCAGAATCAGAGTCGAGGTTTGATAAAAACTTCTCCACCTTGTCAGGAGAGAAGGACACAGAGTCCAGGAGCAGTTGGGTTCGACTGGGAAAGGTGGGAACAGAGAGAGATGGGTTTGGGACACAAGATTTTGAGGCAAACACAGAGTTGAGGCATTCGGCTTTGTCACGTGCGGTGTCAACTGTGTAGCCATTTGAGGTAAGGGAGGGGATGGAGGGGGAACAAACACCGGAAACGGATTTGACCAGACGCCACCAGGATTTGGAGGAAGGAGACAGGTTTGAGAGTTCAATCTTGAGTGTGGAGAGATAGCGCTTCCTGGCACTCCTGAGGTTAGACACACACTTGTTTCGAGCTTCGTGGAAGGAACTGACATTGCCTTCAGTTGGATTTGCCTTCCAAGAGGCAAAGGCAAGTTGTTTCAGGGCAACTGCCTCACCACAACTTCCAGTGTACCATGGACGGGAGGAAGGGTAAGACAACTGAAGACGAGATGGGATAAATCTGTGCATGAGAGAGAGCAGTTTGCTTTGGAAGAATTCCCAGGAAGAATTGATGTCAGAGGCAGTAGAGATGGGAGACCAGTCCAGATGATTGATGGCTGCTTGCAGACCGTGCCAGTCGGCCTGAGTGAAATGCCAGACTCGTCGGTGCTGAGGGGGCTCTCTGAGAATGGCCAGAGAGATGTCCACTTTAACAAGCACATGATCAGAAGAACTGATTGGAGCAGAAGAAGAGCAGCAGACATTTGCAGGGAACTTAGTCATAACCAAGTCCAGAAGAGAAGATACTCCATTGACTGAGATCCGGGTTGGGAAATTGACAGATTGTGTCAGTCCCAATGAGTCGCAGAAGTCCTTTGCTGAGGTGCCATGGCTGGTGAGAGATGAACCCACACCCAGCCAGCTGGCATGATGACAGTTGAAGTCGCCACATATGAGGAAGAGAGAGTTTGGATGAGTTGATAGAAGTTGGTCCATGTTGTCCGACAGCGAAATGTAAATGGAGTCATCACTGTTTGGAGGACGGTACAGAACACATATGAACAAAAGGTGGGAGCAGAGAGGAAGCCATAGCCAGAGGTACTCCTGGGGGTGGGGTCGAAAGAGGGCAGTGCAGGGAGAGTGAGGAAGATAATTTTTGATAAAGATAGCCACCCCACCACCAGGTCAAGGTAAGGCAGACATAAGAAAGGTGCGAAAACAGATCCTTGCAACTACAGACCAATCAGCCTGCACTCAATTATCAGCATAGTCATGGAATCCATCATTGCTTCGGATATCAAATCCTTCCTCTTCTCCAATGGCTTGATCTCTGATCATCAATTTGGATTCAGACCAGGTCACTCTACTCTAGACGTGCTGCTTCTGCTGTCTCAACAATGGATGGAGGTCCTCAATGCCAAACAGGAAATTAGAGCTGTCTCCCTTGACATATCACGTGCCTTCGATACGGTCTGGCACCCCGCTCTGCTTACCAAACTCTCCTCCTATGGTATCCATGGAAACCTCCATGCATGGCTTGCAAACTTCCTTTCTGGTCGCAGTCAACGTGTGGCCCTGAATGGAATTCTCTCATCTCCTCTTCCTGTTCAGGCTGGAGTTCCCAAAGGCAGTGTTCTGGTCCCTGTGCTGTTTTCTGGTCTTCATCAATGACCTCTCCGACTCTCTGGGAAATTATCTCTTTCTATTTGCTGATGACTCCACTCTCTGCCGCTCCATACCTCATCCCTCAGATCGGAAGTCTGCAGCCTCGTCAATCTCTGCAGACCTGGACAAAATCACAGACTGGTCAAACAAGTGGAACACGTCTTTCAATCCTGACAAATCTCACACTCTTACTATGTCTCTCCAAAAAGACCATCAGCACAACCCTCCCATCTACTTCCTGAACAACCCTCTCAAAGAAGTTCTGTCACTCAAGCTTTTGGGTCTCACTATCTGCCATGATCTTTCCTGGGAAAACCACATTTCCAAGCTGGCCTCCAAAGCCAGTTGCCAACAGGGAATCCTCCGTCGTGCAAAGTCCTTCCTTGGCACACCTGAGCTCCTCCCCACATAAAAGGCTTTCATCCGTAGATCAATGGAACACTGCTCTCCCCTCTGGGCTGGTGTTACTGCCTCACACCTGGCTCGGCTTCACACTGTTGAAACCAAAGCTTTCAGAATCATTGGAATCTCGCACGATGAAGCCAACTCCGAGGGCCTTTCACTCGCTCACGACAGGCAAGTAGGTGGTCTTTCTGTCTTCTTCAGACTCCTCTTCGGCTTTGCTCCCCCAGATGTCTGTGCTCTGTCCCCACAAATATTCCTTCAGGTCGCACAAGATCTGTTAGCATCCCTCTCTGGTGAAACTGCCATAAATAAAGACTCTCTGCTCACCTTCACTCTTTCATTCCTCTTTTCTCCCACCTCTGGAACAAACTCCCTCACTCTCTTCAGTCCCATTCCTCCTCCAGGTCTTTAAAACAGCTGTTCACCACCAGTGTACATTTGTTTCATACCTCTCCCACCCCCTCCCCTTCCCCTGCCCTCCGCCTCCCACAGATCTCCCGATGTCCCTGTTCTCTACTGTTGTACTTGTGTGCTTCCCTCTCTCTCCCCATCTTGTCTCCCACTCCTTTTATTTTATGTTTTATGTGTCCATTTATGTTTCTTTGTGATTAATGTTGGCTCTTACACGAGCCTCGATCTTGTATACAAAATGATAATAATAATAATAATAATAATAATAATAATAATAATAATAATAATAATAATAATTCACATCCCTCTCTTCAGATCAAGTATCTCCTGATGCTCTCATTTGCACTTCTCGATAGACATTCATGTCACCTTTAACTTTCTCTTCTTTGTCAGATACCTCTCCCTTATTTTGGAGTCTCGCTGTGGGAACAGTTGTAGCAGTGGGAACAGGTGTGGGTCAAGATTTTCACGAATCGCTTGACCAATCAACCTCGACTTGGACAAAATCACAGACTGGGCAAACAAGTGGAACATGTCTTTCAATCCTGACAAATCTCACACTCTTACGATGTCTCTCCGAAAAGACCGACTGGACAACCCTCCCATCCACTTTCTGAATAATCCTCTCCAAGAAGTTCCGTCACTCAAGGTTTTGGGGCTCACTATCTGCCATGATCTTTCCTGGGAAAACCACATTTCAAATCTGGCCTCCAAAGCCAGTCGCCGACTGGGCATCCTCCGTCGTGCGAAGTCCTTCCTTCGCACACCTGAGCTCCTCACCACATACAAGACTTTCATCCGCAGCTCAATGGAATACTGCTCTCCCCTCTGGGCTGGTGCGCCTGCCTCACACCTAGCTCGACTTCACGCTGTTGAAACCAAAGCGTTCAGAATCATTGGAATCTCCCGCGATGAAGCTAACTCCAAGGGCCTTTCACTCACTCACCGCAGGCAGGTTGGTGGTCTTTCCGTCTTCTACCGACTCCTCTCTGGCCTTGCCCCCCCCAGCTCTCTCTGGGCTCTGTCCCCCAAATATTCCTGCAGGTCGCACAAGATCTGCCTGCAACCCTCTTATGGTTAAACTGCCAAAATCAAGACACTCTGCTCACCTTCACTCCTTCATTCCTCTTTTCTCCCGCCTCTGGAACAAACTCCCTCACTCTCTTCAATCCCACTCCACCCTCCACGTCTTTAAAACAGCTGTTCACCACCATCTCTTATCTTCCCCCATCCAAAACCTTGATCTTTTCTACCCCTGCTAATTTCACCCCAAATCCACTTTTTTGAAATACCAACTTCGGTCCTGGAAGTCCTTGGTGTCCTTGTGTTTTATGCTTCTCCCACCCCCCCACCCCCCTCCCCCCAAGCCCTTCCCTCCCACACATCTCCCTGCTCTCAAATGTTATGTTTGTGTGCTTCCCCTTCTCTCCCCATCTTGTCTTCCGCTCCCTCTTTGTATATATCTTGTTTGTCTGGTTGATTTGTTTGTGAAATAAATGTTAGCTCTTTCACGAGCTTCGATTCAGTATACAAAAAATAAAAAAAAAATAAAAAAAATCGTTTTGTTGACTGGCAGGAATTTATCATTTGTTCAGGGTACTGGCAATAATTTGTCAACTCTTTACAAGAGACATGCCAGCTCAGTTTAAACAACTCAGTGGAATCCTTCAGCCCTGAAACTTCCAAACAATGGTACAGAAAATATTTCAAGAGCAAAATGTGATGGAGATACGACAGGGAGAGCTTGAATTTCCTGAAAGGAATACCATTTCCATTGCGCGCAAGTTTCATGTCGGGACATTCCAAAGGGATATTTTCTCATACTTACACGTCATGTGCAATGTCACCACCGCACTTGTTCTTTTTATGTGTTGTAAACTTTTGCCTAGGTTGAAAAAGATTGAAATGTTAGCTTCTTGTACATTTGTTGTGGTGGATATAGTCAAAAAGAAGTTTAAAAAGTCAAGAGGAGGAAAACAAAATTATTTACTTCAGACGCTTCCAACAGCTCATTTTCTTCGTCTTCGATGACGAAGACGTGTTAATCTTTGGTTCCCTGCAAAAGAACAGATCTCTTCATCCAAAACCGAGTTCAAATGTGCTAAACCGGTGAATAATCAATAAATGAATGAATTCAAATAAATAAATATGTAATAATGGTAATAAATAATAATAAATGGTAATAATGCTCCTAATCTATATACAGACTTGGCATTTAATATGGAATATATATATATTTTTTCTTAACTTGAGTTTACTTTCTGAACTCAGTATATCAATCTGGTGAGTTTCTTTTACCCTTCGGTGATGTCTTTGCTGAAAGAACCATGTCACCGATTGTCTTTCGCAGCAAGAAGTCAATAACAAGATTATATCACAGGTGGCGTGACAAAATGTAAGGACAGGTACATTTGACGATTGGCTTCACAATCGGGTATATATGGGTTATTGCGTTCTGTATTAGTGGAAAACAACTGCTGCACGTCTACAAAAGTTATTGCCGCTTCCTCTGGAGATGGTCCGTCAACTTGACAATGCTGTTTGTCATGGAGTGGTGGCGTTTCGAAATTCTGGCATGAAACAGCGTGCTATTGCTCGGCAGTATGGCATCACTCAAGGTCAGGTGTCAAAAATCCTGAAACGAAATGCTCAGAGGGGTGTCCCTACTCCAATACCGAGGCCAGGACGTCCACGCAGAACCACAAAGAGAGATGATCGCCAGCTGCACCGGTTAGTCTGCAATGGCCGTGCCAAGTCAGCTAATCGGCTTAGGGCTGAGTGGCAGCAACTGACAAATGTGCCTGTATCCAGAAGGCTAGTCAACCAACGACTGGTTCAAGCAGGCTATCGTGCCAGGCGTCCCCTGAGAAAGCCACACCTGACCAGACAACACAGCCAGCACCGATTGCAGTGGGCCAGAGAGCACCGTCAATGGCAGCCAGGAAACTGGAATCACGTGACCTTCAGTGACGAGTCTAGATTTCTGGTCTTTCGTCAAGATGGCCGCGTCCGAGTGCGGAGACAAGTGCATGAAGCCCACAACGAAGATTGTATAGTGCCAAGAGTCCAAGCTGGAGGTGGTGGGGTGACCATTTGGGCTGCTTTTCATGCAGGGGGCAAAACTGACCTGGTTGTTCTGCATGGAAACCTGAACCAGTTCAAGTACAGGGTCATTCTGGAAGAAACATTGCTTCCATTTGCTCGTGCAGCCTTTCGAGGAGACTTTGTCTTCCAAGATGACAATGCACGGCCTCATCGTGCTCGCATGATCCAACACTTTCTTGCTGACCGTGGTGTAGAGCATATGGAGTGGCCTGCCATGTCCCCAGATATGAATCCGATAGAGAACTTGTGGGCAGAATTAACGCGTCAAATCGACAACTTGGACCAGCAGCCGACCTCTGTGCATGAATTGCAGCAGACTATTGTCACTGCATGGCAAGCGATTCCTGTCCAAACCTTGGCAAATCTCGTGAACAGCATGCCTCGACGTGTACGTGCTCTCCTGAATGCTCGTGGGGGTTACACGAAGTACTGAACTGTAATTTTACTGTCCGTAATCCCAGTCATAATTTCGCTTTTGTTTTTGTTGAATTTTTTTTTGGCTAATGTGCAAAATAAAGAGATACTTCTGGAAAACGTACAGAAGTTTAACACAGTACTGTCCGTGAATTGAGTTCGATATCAGTTTACATCACTTTCAAGGATCAATTTATTTGTTTCGAAATGTCAAATGTGGTTTTTGTTTCTTTTAAAGGTCACATTAACAAAATCTAGAATAATTTCAACATAATTCCAATGAACTTTTGGTTCTAAGTCATCTTGAAAAGTATGTTCACCCCCACAAAAAAAATATTCCATATTAAATGCCAAGTCTGTATATAAACGTGAGTTGTCTGTGTGTGTGTGTGTGTCCGCGTATTATTCAGAGATGGCTGAACGCATCTTCATCAAACTTTCATCAGTGAGTGCCTGGGAGTGTTTTAGGCAAAAAAAAAAAATTGAAAAAATAAAGTTCGTTTTTTTGGACTTAACAAAAATAAAATAATTTTTTTTTAAAAACATCGCTCGATAGTGCTGAAGCCTTTTTAAATGAATGAGAGTTATATACAAGTACACATTCGCATCAATAAATACAAAACAATTACCAGACATTTGAATACAAATAAATCAAACAATTCCGGAAGTGTACGAATGAGTATTAGCACGTAATTAGTATTAGTAATTCAATAGTACGGCTTCTTCTTCTTCCTGATCGGCATCACACTCAACTAAGAAACGTGAGCCACTCCCCTTCCCCCCTCCTTCCCCCCTCCCCTTCCCCCAATCCTCTTCCTCCACCCCTTCCCTTCCTCCCCTCCCCTCCCCTTTAAGATATAAATACTCTGTAAAAGAGCTTCCAATTCTGACTGCTCCCCTTCCTTCCCCCCTCCTTCCGCATCCCCTCCCCCTCCTTCCCCATCCCCTCCCCATCATTCCCCTCCCCTTCCCACCCCTCCCTCCTGCTCCCCCCTCCCCTTCCCCCCCTGCCCTCCCCTTTAAGATACAGATTCTCCGTAAAAGAGCTTCCCCTCTGACTGCTCCACTTCCACCCCTCCCCTCCCTCCCCCCTGTTCACCTCTCCTCCTTCCCGTTGCCCTCCTGTTTCCTTCTCCTCCCCTCCCCTCCCCCCCGTTCCGTTCCCCTCCCCCTTCCCCTCCCCCTGCCCCCCTTGTCCTCCCCCTCTCCTCCCCTCCCCCCCATTCCCTTCCCCTCCCCCCTTTTCCCACCCCCCCCTTTTCCACTCCCCCCTCCCCTCACCCACACTCCCCTCCCCCACCCCTCCCCTTCCCCTCCCCCACTCCTCCCCCGCCCAGCAACGCCGCGTATTTCTGCTGGTATGTAATAATGGTGAATAATGGTAATAAATGTGTGAATCTGTATCACATACATTCTTCATTTCAACAACTGACATAATAATGTCCCCTCCAGAAACATCATGTAAAATAAAACTATTTGGGCAACGGTGTATAAAAGAAAACAAAAAAACCCCACAATTTTGGCAAGATGGGCGGACAGACGAGAGAATGTGCAATCAATGCGTTTCAGATTTGGAAAAGACCTCGCAGAGTAACATCCAACACATAAGATGAGCCTGGAGTTCAGATATTTCCAAAGTGATTGCTTCTTCAGGTTACCGTCCTCGTACCAGGGGAAAGGGAGATGCGTTGTGATTGTGGTTTGAGCCTTTCCCATTGTTCTCTTCCTCATGCCCAAACCTTCATTTTCCTTAAATCCTCTTTCCCAAACCTTCATTTTCCTTAAATCCTCTTTCCCAAACCTTCATTTTCCTTCAGTATTCTTCCCAAACTTTCATTTTTCCTCTTTTTATTCGAACCTCATTTCCAAACTCGTATTTACCGACACCTGTACTTGAACTGACCGCCATTTTCAAGCACCCATTCTCAAACCGTTATTTCCCGACACCCGGATTTGAAACCCCCTTCTCAAACACACCTTCTCAAATCACATCACCTCACCATTCTTTCCACCTCCTCACGTCTGGGTAATGCAAAAGCTCCTCACATTCTGGTAACTGTTTTTCGCTACTCATTTCCTGGTAACGCAAAAGGCGCCACACACGGTGCTCCCCAAACTGCCGAGCAGAACAGGCAATGACCTCATCCCGGTAAGACTGACATCTTGCATGGCTTTCGCACACGCACCGCACAACCTTACATTTTTCAGCGCATACACCTCAGGGCTCACCTGTTGTGGAGCATCATTGAACGACACAAGACCTCCAATATTTGTCAGCGCTAAACACCCACGATACACTCCACGACAGCACACCTCTCGCTTGCACCACTCGTCTTCCTGCATTGACACCTCGTTGAGCCCGACGGAGCCAAGCCTATTTACATGAGGGTGAGGAATGGGTCGCCAACACGCCCCCGACTTCTTACTTTATGTCCCCTTTTCTGTCTAATTTCCCAGGATGAACGTGGAACCTATCTGTATTTTGTTTAAAGCCAGTTGTACAAGGGGTTTCGTTGAATGCTCGGGATAGGACTGTTTCTCATGTGACACTGCATTCTCTTGTAAATACGTGCCTGTTTCATGCTAGATTTGTTGTTTCCAAACCTGCTTGATTGTCTCTTTCCTTCATTGGTTAGACGTAGCAAACAATAAATAGAAGGGAGGTTGTACCCCACTGATTCACCACGCAAGTCTAGCCGGAATCCCGCCTACGGTTTTGCTCGGCCTTATGTAATAAAAAGATAAAGGTGGGAGCCGAGAGCATAGTCCGATCTGATGTAACTAGTTCGTCACCGGGAAAGTAAAGTGAAAGTTGGCCGCAGGGACTCTGCCAGATTTTAATCACCTTAGACGGCGTCCGTGGTTGTTTCGCAACCCGTCGGGTCGCGGATTTATCCACGACTCATTGGCTTCAGGATCCAACGTCAGGAAGCAGGTCCGAGAGAGGCCACTAGTTACCAGGTGATGTACCCATAACATATGCTTGTTCATCGCCAGGTGATATTTCTGCAGCTCCTCCACCACCTTCTCATATCCATAAACTCCAACACCACCTCAACACCATCTCAGTGATAAGTACATGAACTGATCAATTTAATTAATACGGTGTTCATCGAGAGCAGGCATTACGGGAGAAATGGCCTCATCAAAGTCCCTTGTATTGGTTGACAGTATTGCTGGTATTATTCTGATATAATATTGCGCAAATAATTTGTTGCGTTCTTCGTTGTTAATCAAATATTTGCAATCGAATATTAATATTTTGATACGTCTGGTTTAAGTGGTATTCCGTGTATCACATCCGTCTCCTCAGATCAGGTACCTCATGACGCTTCTCATTTGCACTTCTCGATAGACATTCGTATCCCCACCTTACACTTTCTCTTCTTCATCAGATACCTCTCCCTTATTTTGGAGTCTGGCTGTGGGAACAGTTGTGGCAGTGGGAACAGGTGTAGCACAAGGTTTTCACGAATCGGTTGACCAATCGTTTTGTTGACTGGCAGGAATTCATCATTTGTTCAGGGTACCGGCAATAATTTGTGAACTCTTTACAAGAGACATGCCAACCCGGTTAAACTACAACTGCACTCAGTAGAGAGCATCCCTCCGCCAGTTACGTTTTGTATCCCACCGATGGGCCGGATCTGGATTCGGACCTGAACCAAAATCTAATCGCCTTTTTTGTCACCCAACGAACTCATCCCCCATGTTTCGTCATCACTCGTCTATAACTTTTTTTAAACATCATGTTTTATATCGCTTTTCACCCGATCTCTCGATGGTGAAGAATCACTTGATAATCAAATAATTGTCAAATCCAAATCCACATTCAGATCTTCACCAAAATCAAATCGATTCGTCCTCGTCACACACACAACCGGTCCATCAGGTTTCGTCCAAATCCGTCCATAACATTTTGAGATATCGTGCGATGTATCGGTTTTCGCTCCATCACTCAATGGTGAAGAATCACATCAAAAATTATACGATCTGGATTCGAATCTTCACCCAAATTGAATCGATTCTTCCTCGTCACAAACACAAACTGTCCACAAAGTTTATTCCAAATCCGTCCATAACCTAACATAACAAAAAATTTCTAGTAGCCGGATCCGAATCCGGATCTTCAGCAAAATCTCATCATTTTGTCCTTGTCACATACGCTACATCTCTGCCAAATTTCGTCCGAATCTGTCCACAACCTTTTGAGATATCTTGTTCACAAACAAACAGACAGACAGGGGTGAAAACATAACCTCCATCCACCTTTGGTGGTGGAGGTAACAACTCAGTGGAATCCCTCAGCCCTGAAACTTCCAAACAATGGCACAGAAAATATTTCAAGAGCAAAATGTGATGGAGATACGACAGGGAGAGCTTGAATTTCCTTAAAGGAATACCATTTCCATTGCGCGCATGGGTCATGTCAGGGCATTCCAAAGGGATATTTTCTCATACTTACACGTCATGTGCAATGTCACCAACACACCTGGTCTTCTTTTGTGTGGTAAACTTTTGCCTAGGTTGAAAAACATTCAAATGTTAGCTTCTTCGACATTTCTTGTGGTAGATGAAGTCAAAAACAAGTTTAAAAAAGTCGAGAGGAGGAAAACAAAATTATTTACTTCAGACGTTTCCATAAATTGGTGTTCTTCGGGGAACTTGACGGCGAAGGATGGTTCATGCCGTCATCGTCCGAACAAGTCGACTTGTTCATATTTAGTTCCCTGAAAAACAACAGAACCCTTGAATCGACAAATGAGTGCAAATGTGCTGAACCGGATATATATACATATACATATACATATACATATACACATTCTCCATTTAAACAACTGACACGACAATGCCCCTGCTGCAACTCGATATGAAAAGATAAAATTCACTTAATGCTGTGAAACCCGTGTGCGATACCTTCGTTGCGATCTCTTGTTGAAAAGAGGCATCGTGGGAAATAAAAAAACGTATGGGGGAGGGGGGGCAGAGAGAATATCTATGAAACAATTCGCAAGATGCCGAACACACGTCCCACACCACGAGATATCTGCATCAAGATGATTTTAATGTTGTTGTTCCATGGTTACCACGTGATACATTTGTGACGTCAGCCTTCCTAGCCGTTAAATATTGAGGCGCTTAAACACGATCCGATTGGTAGATTTTAAATCTTCATCATCGTTATTTATTACGTTTTTAAAATAAATCAATCGTTATATATTTATTTTGGGGAAGTTGCGTTCAGGGTCGCTTGGGGCACTTGAAGGGTGTTGAGACTATTTCGATGTTAAACTTGATCGTCAGGATGATGATCGTAATGTCGATTTTAAAATCCTTTCTTGAATTAATCTATCTATAATTCCAGTAATCTCTGTGTGTGTGTGTGTGTCTGTGTGTGTGTATGCGACCGCTGTTTCTCGACAACTACCGGTCCGATATACTTGAAACTTGCCAGGTATATTGCTGGGGACCCGAGGATGTGCCTTTTCAAGGTTTCATATTAATCGGAGAAGTAGTTACCGAGCTATGGCGATTTCTTTACCAAACTCCGCAAGCCGTTCGCTTTGGACCAAACCATTGCATGTAAATAGAGGGGGGGGATTGTCACCGTACTCGCAAGCCGTTCGCTTTGGACCAAACCATTTCATGTAAATAGAGGGGGGGGATTGTCACCGTACTCGCAAGCCGTCCGCTTTGGCTTTGCGAATGGACCAAACCATTTCATGTAAATAGAGGGGGGGGATATAATTTTGTACGGGCATGCCCTAGTACATGGTAATTGCTTTAATAGAAGGTGTTATTTTCATTTAACCTCATCAAGTTCAACCTTCCCGTACGAACACCCCTCCCCCGATAATCAGCATATGACGTCACTATTCGTGCGATCCGCCATGTTGGATCCATCTTACCGGCGACATCGTGAGGATAATTGATTACCAGGGACAGCAAACTAAACGAAACCACGTGGATTGTATCATCGTTTCCACTTTTGTTGAAACTAGCAGGGACCCGAAGAACAGGGTTCCACAGAAAACCCTCCCTTTGTTTGGGCAGTGTATAGGCAACAAAGTGCTGTCTCGCATGCTCCCAGAAGTTTATGTTTACTGCCAACAATTCAGTGTCAATTTTCGTCATCCGCACACTTATTGCCAAAAATAATGTTATGAAATTGTTTTATGTTCCCAGAGATCAGACGTTGAAAGGAAAATAAATGATAAATTGCAAAATGAAAGTGTCAATGATGGTGAAAGAAAGCCCCAATCAGGAAAGTCGAACGTCCCTCAGTGGAGAGCATACCTCAGCCAGATGAACAGTTTAGGTTTTATATCCAAGAGTAGACCAGAAAATCACAAAACAGAATCACATTTAATCAAAATCATCCGTCCACAACTTTTTGTGATATCCTGCTATTTATCGTTTTTCGCCCGATCACTCAATGGTGAAGAATCACTATTAAAATTGTAGTAGCCGGATCCGGATCTTCACCAAAATAGAATCGATTCATCCTCATCACAGACACAACCTGTCCAATAAGTTTCGTCCAAATCCATCCATATTTTTATTGTGATATCTTGCGATGTATCGTTTGGGCCCGATCTCCCAATGGTGAAGAATCATCTAAAAACATTCTACTAGCCGGATCCGGATCCGGATCTTCACCAAAATTGAATCGATTCATCCTCATCACAGACACAACCTGTCCAATAAGTTTCGTCCAAATCCATCCATTTTTTTTAGATATCTTGCGATGTATCGTTTGGGCCCGATCTCCCAATGGTGAAGAATCAATTAAAAAATAAATAATTCTCATATCCGAATCCATATTCACATCTTCACCAAAATCGAATCGAATCGTCCTTGTCAGATACCCAACCTGTCCACCAAGTTTATATTCCAGGAGCCAGAATCTGCTCAAAATGGTTTCGTGCAACATCCACTACACAGTTGGTTTGTCATTTCCAGGTGATTGGGGAACATCTATAGAACAAATCCAGCCCTGATGAACAGTTGAATTGTGGCAGCAACAATAAATGGCGGCCACTTTTCTATTAGGGGGGTGGTGTCCGAGGCGTAAATCTGAGATTTTGACGGATTTCATTTATTTATTTTTTCTCTTAGCCCCTACAGGCAAGATACATCCAATTTTGTTGTGAAAGTTTCAGTCATGAGTATTGAGACATCTATATGTATATGTTATAAAATAGTTTTATATTTAGTAGTATTTTTTATTTTGTGTCTTCGACGCGCGGTGTTCGACATCGCCATTTTGGACCACTTCCCGCATAAGTGGCTAACCCAGTTCCAACAGCCGCCAAGCTCCTGAAAGTACTCTTTGGGACGCCAAGCTAAGTGCCGGCTGAAGGGGTTTATTTTCATTTTATCTTTCCCTTGACGACGCCGCCTCCCCCTCCCCCCCCGAATTTCCATGTTTTAAACGTTTCCCGGTGTGTACCCTGGATAAGAATAGGTACACCGTATCCCTGCGTGTCGTAAGAGACGACTAAGAGGCTTGGCGTCAGGAAGGGCATCCGGCCATAAAAAAAACAAAAAAAAAACATTGCCTCAAAAATGGAACCATGACAATTACAACTACATATGGGCAGGGTACAGCCCAAAGTGGAGATCGGTTTCTGAGGTTTGGGACATGGAATGTAGGGACAATGACAGGGAGATCAGGAGAAGTGGTGGAAGTATTGGTCAGAAGAAGAGTGGACATATGTTGTGTGCAAGAGACGAGATGGAAGGGAAATGGTGTGAGAATGGTGAAGGGTAGGCAGGGACAGAAATACAAGTTTGTGTGGCAAGGGTGCCTGGAGGGCGTGAATGTTGTTGGTGTCCTGTTTTCTGAGGAGTTTGTAGACAGTGTGGTGAGTGTGACGAGAGTGAGTGATAGGTTGATGATGGTGAAAATGATGATTGGAAACCTCTTGGTGAACGTCATCTCGGGATATGCTCCGCAGGTTGGTCGAAGCGATGAAGAAAAGGACAAGTTCTGGTGTGCGAAAGAGAAGCTGATGGAAAACGTGAAAGATGAGGAAGTTGTTGTGGTAGGAGAAGACCTAAATGGACATGTGGGAAGGAGTATGGATGGTTTTGACGGAGTTCATGGGGGTTACGGATATGATGTGAGAAATGGAGAAGGTGAAAGGATTTTGGAGTTTGCTGATGGAGCTGATTTGTTGATTTGTAATACTCAGTTCCAGAAAGAGGATAATAAGCTTGTTACATACACGTCAGGTGGGTCGACGACAACCGTTGACTACCTGATGGTGCGTAGGCGAGATAGGGGGCACCTCCGGGACACAAAGGTGATCCCGGGGGAGGAGGCTGTTTCACAGCACCACTTGGTTGTCTGCGACGTAAGGGTGAAAGGTGCGAGGAGAGCTCGGCGGATTAAGTACCAACCGAGAATGAAGGTGTGGAGGTTGAAAGAGGTGACAGTAAGGGAGGCATTAAAAGAGAGGCTGAGTAGGGTCGAGGATGATGTGGTTGAGCTTGAAAGTGGTTGGATGTCCATGAAAGCTAGTCTGTTGGGAGCCGTTGGTGAGGTATATGGATAGACAAAAGGACCACCGAGGCACTCGGAAACATGGTGGTGGGATGATGAAGTTGGAAAGGGGATTAACGAGAAGAGGAAGAAGTTCAAGGAGTGGCAGAAGGCGAAGGGTACGGGAGCAAAAACAGCAGAGCATGAAAGTTATAAGGCAGCCAAGAGGGCTGCAAAGAAAGAGGTAGCAAAGGCGCAGGAGGCATGTAGGAAAATGTTCGGAGAAAGCTTGAATTCAGAAGAGGGTCAGAAAGCAGTATTCAGGATTGCAAAGCAGATAGGTAAAGAGAGGTGTGATGTGATGGGGGTGAGTTGCTTGAAGGATGAAGTGAGACAAATCGTTGTCGACCCAGATGGAATTAAAGGAAGATGGAAAATATATATGGAAATGCTGTTGAATACAGAGAATGAATGGGATGGCAACATAGAGAGTAACCCAGTTTTAGGACCGGCAGAGAAGATAACTGAGAAGGAAGTTGAGGAAGCGATAAAAGCAATGAAGGGTAGAAAAGCTGGAGGACCGACGGGAGTTGTGGGAGATATGTTGAAGGCAGCAGGAAGTTGGGGTGTGAAGAGAATGACAGAGATCTGTAATCTGGTGGTGAAAGAAGGCCGCATTCCAGTGGCTTGGGAACTGAGTACCCTCGTCCCTCTATACTAGGGGAAAGGTTACCCTCTGGAGTGTGGCTCGTACCGAGCGATAAAGTTATTGGAGCATGGAATGAAGGTATTGGAAAGAGTGTTGGAGAGGCGGATAAGGAAGAAAGTGAAGATCGACGAAATGCAGTTTGGATTCATGCCAGGAAGAGGAACGACAGACGTGCTTTTCATTGTGAGGCAGTTGCAGGAGAAGTACATGGATAAGAGGAAGAAGTTGTTTCTTGGGTTTGTTGATGTGGAGAAAGCATTCGATAGGGTACCACGCAAAGTATTGACATGGGCATTGAGGAAGTTAGGAGTGGAGGAATGGTTGATCAGAGAAGTGATGGCAATGTACAAAAGAGCGCGCACAGCTGTAAGGACGAAGGACGGGAACAGTGGTGAGTTTGAGGTGAAGGTGGGAGTGCATCAAGGGGTCGGTACTAAGTCCACTACTATTTGTAGCTGTGATGGAGGTGCTGGCTCAGAACGTAAAGGAGGGTTTACCGTGGGAGTTGTTGTATGCAGATGATCTGGTGTTGATTGCGGAAAGTATGGATGGACTGAAGGAAAAGATGAACACGTGGAAGGAATGTATGGAGACAAAAGGTCTGAAGGTGAATATCGGAAAGACGAAGGTGATGGCAAGTGGTAAAGCATGTGGTGAGGTGGAAAGAACTGGGAAGTGGCCCTGTGCTGTGTGTAGGAAGGGTGTCGGAGTGAACTCCATTCAATGTACAATGTGCGCTGAGTGGGTTCATCAAAAATGTAGTGGTCTGAGAGGGTCATTAACCAGTGTGGCAGCTACATTCAAGTGTAAGGTGTGCACAGAGGGAGCTGCAGATGGAGGAAATGTTGAGTTGGATCTTGGAGACGGCGTGAAGCTGGAAGGTGTGAAAACATTTTGCTACCTCGGAGACATGCTGAATGGAGAAGGTGGATCAGACTCGGCAACGGTTGCTCGAGTGAGATGTGCATGGAAGAAGTTTCGGTAACTGAGTGGCGTGCTGATGGTGAGGGGAGTGTCGTTGAAGCTGAAGG
This sequence comes from Myxine glutinosa, assembly GCF_964187855.1. Taxonomy (NCBI): domain Eukaryota; kingdom Metazoa; phylum Chordata; class Myxini; order Myxiniformes; family Myxinidae; genus Myxine; species Myxine glutinosa. The sequence continues at coordinate 153,045,428 of NC_136262.1, forward strand.
GAAAGGTGTATGCTGCATGTGTGAGAAGTGTTATGATTTATGGGAGCGAGACATGGGTAATGAACGTAGAGCAGCAACGAAGGTTGGAAAGGGTGGAAATGCGAATGGTTCGACGGATGTGCGGAGTATCGTTGAGAGAGAGGAAGACAAATGATGAATTGCGAAAGATGATGGGAATAGAGCCTGTGATTGATGCTGTGAAGAGGAACAGGTTGTTATGGTTTGGTCATGTGTTGAGGAAGGATGAAAGTGACTGGTTGAGAAGAGTGATGGAAATGAATGTAGAAGGAAGCAGAGGATGGGGAAGACCGAGAAAGACTTGGCTAAAGATGGTGGAAGAAGAAATGCGGGCAAGGGGGTTAACAAAGAGAGATGCAGAAAATAGGGGAAAATGGAGAAGATTGTCATGGGGACCGCAAGGCTAACCCCCGCTCTAGCAGCGGAAATGGCCTTTAAAATGCATGTTGTTTTGTTGTTTGTATTTCGTAGGATGTAGCTGGGATGACTTCCTACTTCTATTGTATGGACAGAACAAATTACTCACGATGGCTCCCCATATACCTTTGCGACATTCATCAACTACCAGAGAAGTTTCCTTGAGTACACGAAGAGTTCATGAAGGGCAACCACGCTGTATGTAGATCCAGCCAGCCATTTAGTCGTGTCTGGACTGACATGGCTCTGGAGCAGTCCATCAACCTTGACTCTAAGAAGAGAGGAGGGATTGTAGGTATCACCCTGAAGCAACAGGCCCTAGACAGATGGTGCTTGACAAGCCATGAGCGAGCAGCAATTACATCGGCAACAAAGGAGATGTGTGATATTCAAGACGGTGAGAGGATCGGAACACACAAAGAAACTGGTGCGGCCAGGCGAAAGAGAGACGAAGAAGATGTCCAGAAGCTGATGTCTATTTTCAAATCTGGCCTTGCAACAAATCCGTTCGACACTGATACTCTTGAAGGAGATGAGTGTCAGCCCCTCATTAACATCATATCAGGTGTGATGCTCCCACAAGCTGTTGCAGTGCGTCTTGTGACAGCACGAGATATTGGTCAGGAGCAACTGAAAGAGTTTGTTTCCAAACGCCTCGACACAAATGAGAAGGGGTTCTGGGACACACTGCACACATGAATATCATGACATTTGCATCAATGGCAAAGAAAAAGACGATGAAATCAGCAAAAGACAAGACAGCTGCCGTCAGTGCAGATCGAGATATCTTTGGCAGATTACTCATTGTTGCTAAAGCACGTGATGTCAACCTCAAGGAAGTCCTCGCACATGAACTATCATCTGTGCCTCATGCATTGGCACATTCTGACGGCAGTATGCGTAAGAATGTGAAGAGTGATCTGCTAGCAGAGTTGGAAACAAAAGCTGATGTGTTGCCAAATCTTCCATATAATGAAGCACCACTACCCACTGCTAATGTCATTGATGCGATGGCATTGGTCCAAATGGCGAAATCTGGCGGCACTAAGACATTTGGCCAATTGGCAGAGAAGTATTATGATCTGATATCAGCACCATTTGGGAAGAATGGCTGCAACAGGGTAGATGTGGTCTTTGATCGCTACGATCACCGTTACTCTATCAAGACCGGAGAACGCATGCGACGAGGGTCTTCTACATAACTGGAGATTAAGATATTGGGACCCAGTACACCTCTACCTGAACAATGGGACAAATATATACTTCATCCAAACAACAAGCAAATTTATGTGCATTCCTATGTGATCGATGGTGCCAAACTGCACCAGAAAAACTAGCACCAGGCAATCAGCTGGGCCTCGGTGGTGGCTTCAAGAACGGAAAGGAGTGCAAGCTGATCGTAAGAGGGCATGTGACTAAACACTCACCTCTGGAGTCTGACCACGAAGAAGCAGACACCAGGCTTCTTCTGCATGCTCACAATGCGTCATATGACCTCCCACAGGTGATCGTGCAATCACCAGATACTGACGTTGCAGTCATATGCATACACATGTACGCCTCAATGAGATGCCAAAAACTTTGGTTTCATAATGGAATAAAGGAAAAGTTGCGACACATACCAATCCACGAAATAGTCTTGGCCATTGGTCCAGAAGTATGGAAAGCACTCCCATCATTGCATGCACTAACAGGAAGTGACACGACGAGTGCCTTCAGTGGAATTGGTAAGAAGACAGCTTTGAGGTAACTTCAGGACGGTAAAGACCACCAACAGAAAGTGTCACAACTGGGAGATATTATCCCACCGACAGAGGATACTGTCCGTGCTTGTGGACAGTTCATATGCTCCCTGTACACAACAGCTCAGGCAGCAGGTGACACGGCGGACGAAATCAGATATTGGATGTTCAGCCAGAAGAGGCAGAAGAGTGAATGCCTACCACCAACATCTGACAGTATTAGGCAACACATTTGTCGAGCTAACTATCAGTCATTCATCTGGAAGAAGTCATTGCTCCCCAACCAAGCACAACCAAAGCCAGATGGTAATGGATGGAACATCAAAGATGGAACTCTCCAGCCCACCCTCATGACGAAAGACCCTGCTCCAGTTGGACTAGTTGAGCTGACCGCGTGCAAGTGTAAAGTGTCTGCATGTCAACGCAGCCATATATGTGCCTGCAAGAACAATAACATGCCATGCACAGAAGCCTGCACTTGCATGGGAGGTGAACAATGCAAAAACCCAAACGAAGAACCGACCACAAGCGACTCAGAAGATGATGATGATGAGGAAGATTAATGATGACATTTTCGTCATTTTATACCACTTAGAGAATGATTCAGAAGCAAAATATGTGTTTATTTTAATAATAAAACAAATAACAGTTATATGTTCACATTGTAATGTTCAGTGAATGACTATGGTTATGATACGCAGCCAGATTTGACCTGGTGAGATATTTTTGCTGAGATTACTTGTGGACTTTTGGTCATAACAGGAGTGGGGTTGATGATTTAAGAGGAAATGAATTCTAGATTTTTCTGACTTTACTTAAGGATTGTCCAATTTTGTTTCTTGAAAAGATCATAAAGATATATCGTATTACAACCATAACCGCATTTGAACAACAAAGATGATATTGCATAATTAGTCGAAAAGCAAAAACTACATATTTCAGCGATTTTGTGTGTTTTGGGTATAATACAAGGTATAATAATAATTTTTTTTTTTAAATCATACTTGAACAGCATAACGAAAATCCCCTCATACTTCCCACTATCCTTTTAATTATAATATTGAAGAATCCATATTGGAAGAGCTGAAAAAAACAAAAATACAAAAAAAAAATCGTCAATTTCGAGCTTTACGCTACCCCTTAATAGAAAAGTGGCTGCCATTTATTGTTGCTGCCACAATATAACTGTACATCAGGGCTGGATTTGTTCTCCAGATGTATCCCAAGCACCCTGAAATGACAAACCAACTGTGTCGTGGGTGTTGCACGAAACTCATTTTCTAGGCCTCTCTTGAAAACTGGCTCCTGGACTATCAGTCCAAATCCCTCCACAACATTTTGAGATATCCTGCTATGTATCGTTTTTGGCCTTTTCACTCAATGGTGAAGAATCACTTTTAAAATTCTAGTAGCCGGATCCGGATCTTCACCAAAATTGAATCGATTCATCCTTATCATACACACAACCTGTCCAATAAGTTTCGTCCAAATCCATCCATATTTTTTGAGATATCCTGCTATGTATGGATTTGGCCCGATCACCCAATGGTGAAGAATCACCTAAAAACATTCTACTAGCCGGATCAAAACAATATCAAAGTCAAAACAATAAAAAAAATAAACAATATTTAATTTTTAGTATGGTTAAAATTACCCCATGGCCCCCCGAGAAATACACAATGGCCCCCCTGGGGGCCATGGCCCCCAGGTTGGAAACCACGGGTCTAGACTCCAGAACTTTCAAATTTCCTGAAGTAACAAATGAGGTTCTGCACCAGCAAATAATCCCAATGTTTAAAATAAACCCTGTAATAAAATACAAACATTATGGCATGTTGCACGGGACAAAATTGAAGAGCTTTTTATTCAGAGATAAATTAGAGCAATCATTTCTGTTCGGGTTTTTGTTACTCACAACTGATGGATGTTGGATATATGTCACTAATAATTCATGTTCTTCTATTCGTCTACTAATATTTTCTGCACAAACGTGTGGAATCCATTGATGCTCATGACTTTTTTTTACGGCCCTCACACCTTATTTGTTATTGTACAGTTGCTGTAAGCCATGACGATATAGTTAACGTCAGTCCGAAATTTGGTTAATAATGTTATAGCGTGTTTATTGCGATAGTTGTTGAGAGCCCATAACGTTACTGGGTTTGTGAACATAAATTCTTCGTTTCTGAGAAAACTGTCTCGAAATGAAGGAAATAACAAATCCAGTGGTTGACGTCACGATGACAGCGAGATTTGCGCATTGGTTTCCGTCTTTCACCGCGTGTTGTTTTAATCGATACTTCGTGCGGCGTCCACAATGCCGAGGTTGATAGAGGATTCTGTGGGACCGATGCAGCACCGTTTTTCACCTTATTCTTTCAATGGCGGGTACGTGCACTCGCTGGACTGCTCATGACGTGTGGGCTTTAGTTCTTCACTTTTGCAACCATCCATACTCGGTGGCGTCGCTGCTATAGAGAGGGTTTAGCATAGAGCAAACTAGATTGATTCGGGCCTACTTATTCCTATATCGCATAGACGAGGCTACGAGGAACGGCGAAAAGTAAAGGAGACAGGACTTCATCCATCTACTAAAAGTAAAAGGGGGCGATTATAATGGGATGTGTTGTTTGGGATAATGAAGGATATAGAACGAATAAGACATAAGTGTAGAATTGACAGTGATACATAGGACCAGAGGCCACAGCTTGAGTTAGGAGGATGTTGTGGCAGGGGAGTTTCTCTCAGTGAGTGGTTAATGCATGGAATGGTCTCCCTGGAGTGGTGGTGGTGGTGGTGGTGGCGGTGGCGGTGGCGGCAGAGGTCGTGGGTGGATTTAAAGTGGAATTGGATTGGTACCTACAGGGTGAGTCATAAGTCCCAGGAGTAATAACATACTACAGTAATAACAATAAATAACAGGAGTAATAATTCCCCCATCCTGCTGGAAATAAATCCCATGGGGCCGTCCACGTCGCTCAAGTTCAGGTGTGAGGTCATCCTCCAACATATGTGCATATGTCTGCTGGTGGACCGACGCATCAAAACGCAAGGACCAATGAGGTCAAAGCATATCATGTGCTGGATGGTCTTGCACTTCAACATCATGTGGGTTAGCAACATTCCAAAAGTAAATAGTTGTGTGAAGATGAACTGAGGTAAACAGCGGCCCCCCCCCCCCCCCCCCCCCAAAAGATGAATATTTGAATTTGACAGTGCTGGTTTTCCAAAACGCTCCTAAAAGTCTTCTTACACCTGCTTCATCTTATTGTCTGTGTTTCTCCTCTCGTGGCACCACACCACTGCTACCAGCCCCTCTTCTAATGTAAATGGACTGGTGTCTGCCATCTTGGTTCAATGTATTATTTGTATTACTTGGAAGAAGAAAAAACCATAATAAATACATGATATAAACAAATCTTGTCTAAGCCCCTAAAACCGTGTCCTGGGACTTATGACTCATATTGTTGAAGCAGTGGGGATGAATTCAGCCTTTCATCCTTCGACTCAGTCGATTCAGCCTTTCATCCTTCCGAGGTTGGCAAATTGAGTACCAATTCACTGGTAATTCCCTGTGTCGCAAGAGGCGACTAACTGGGTTGGCGGCAGGAAGAGCATCCGGCCATAAAACATTGCTTCAAAAATGGGACCATGGTGTCCGAAAAAGGCCGTACAGGGGTGAATGCACCACTCTAAAGGTGGTTAATCCTGCTCCCAGACAGACAACGGACAGGGGTGAAAACAACCTTTGGTGGTGGAGGTAAATATTGGGGTTTGCAGTATTTTTTGGGATAGGTCATGATACCAGAAACTCAGGTTTTTTTTGCCTTTTTTATTCCTTAGTTGTGTGTATGCAATATATAGATTGTAAAAGGCAACATCGTGTTCTTTGATGTTTTTTGTTTAAATCTGAGTGATGGGTGTCTGTGCATTTTGACAGTGGAAGGAATGATTTGATTGTTATTACAAACAGGAACCTATCTAAGATATGTACATTTACCCTTGTGCTTTTCAGGACGCTACTGGCTTTTGCGGGATCGGATTTTGCCTTGCTTGCTGCAGATTCGCGGCTCAGTGAGGGGTTCGGGATTCACAACCGCAACGCTGCCCGCTTACATGAGCTGTGTGTACATACTGATGCGTTATTCTGTTTTAAACGGTCAATGAGAATTTTTTGAGACATTATTTTTCCAAAGAGTCCTGGCTGTTGTAATATGATATCTGGATGGTTAGAATCATTGTTATTCATTCAAATCTTCTTTTTTGTAATGAGATTGTTTGTGGTTGGTGCTGATAAAATGAGTCTCATGGCGCATGTATTCATTTACGCGACTGGGTTTGAAAGGTAATTTATACAAAAAAATTCCAGCTTATTTTATTTTCTGCCACATTAGCATCTGTATATTATGAAATGCATATTGAAAAATCAAAACTGATGCTTCAAGTATTTATTGAGTACTTTTTATGGCTGTATGCAATTTTTCATGAAAGTACAAGTAATGATCAGTTTACATGTCATCAGAGTAAATGTAAATGATCAGATCAGTAATGATCAGTTTTTCCTGTAATTTAGTTAATTCTGATTGGAAATAGCTGATCAGTTTAATTCATATCAGTTCAAGTCGTGTTTTCCAGAAACGTAACCCCGACTTGAACTGATACAAAATATCATCATTATCAGTATAATAATACCCTGCCTTTGATGCAAAGCAATACTCTGCCTACAAAGCGTCAGGTTGATCTACTATATACAGACTTGGCATTTAATATGGAATATTTTTTTTCTGGGGGTGAACTTACTTTTCAAGATGTCTTAGAACCAAAAGTTCATTGGAATTATGTTGAAATTATTCTAGATTTTGTTAATGTGACCTTTAAAAGAAACAAAAACCACATTTGACATTTCGAAACAAATAAATTGATCCTTGAAAGTGATGTAAACTGATATCAAACTCAATTCATGGACAGTACTGTGTTAAACTTCTGTACGTTTTCCAGAAGTATCTCTTTATTTTGCACATTAGCCAAAAATTTTTTTAACAAAAACAAAAGTTAAATTACGACTGGGATTACGGACAGTAAAATTACAGTTCAGTACTTCGTGTAACCCCACGAGCATTCAGGAGAGCATGTACACGTTGAGGCGTGCTGTTCATGAGATTTGCCAAGGTTTGGACAGGAATCACTTGCCATGCAGTGACAATAGCCTGCTGCAATTCATGCTCAGAGGTCGGCTGCTGGTCCAAGTGGTCGATTTGACGCGTTAATTCTGCCCACAAGTTCTCTCGGATTCATATCCGGGGACATGGCAGGCCACTCCATATGCTCTACACCACGGTCAGCAAGAATGTGTTGAATCATGTGAGCACGATGAGGCCGTGCATTGTCATCTTGGAAGACAAAGTTTCCTCGAAAGGCTGCACGAGCAAATGGAAGCAATGTTTCTTCCAGAATGGCCCTGTACTTGAACTGGTTCAGGTTTCCATTCAGAACAAACAGGTCAGTTTTGCCCCCTGCATGAAAAGCAGCCCAAACGGTCACCCCACCACCTCCAGCTTGGACTCTTGGCACTATACAATCTTTGTTGTAGGCTTCATGCACTTGTCTGCGCACTCGGACGCGGCCATCTTGACGATAGACCAGAAATCTAGACTCGTCACTGAAGATCACGTGATTCCAGTGTCCTGGCTGCCATTGACGGTGCTCTCTGGCCCACTGCAATCGGCCCTGGCGGTGTTGTCTGGTCAGGCGTGGCTTTCTCAGGGGACGCCTGGCATGATAGCCTGCTTGAACCAGTCGTTGGTTGACTAGCCTTCTGGATACAGGCACATTTGTCAGTTGCTGCCACTCAGCCCTAAGCCGATTAGCTGACTTGGTACGGCCATTGCGGACTAACCGGTGCAGCTGGCGATCATCCCTCCTTGTGGTTCTGCGGGGACATCCTGGCCTCGGTATTGGAGTAGCGACACCCCTCTTAGCATTTCGTTTCAGGATCTTTGACACCTGACCTTGAGTGATGCCATACTGCCGAGCAATAGCACTCTGTTTCATGCCATAATTTCGAAAGCCACCACTCAATGACAAACAGCATTGTCGAGTTGACGGACCATCTCCAGAGGAAGTGGCAATAACTTTTGGAGACGTGCAGCAGTTGTTTTCCACTAATACAGAATGCAAAAACTCTTGTATACCCGACTGTGAAGCCAATCATCAAATGCACCTGTCCGAGTGTCCGTACATTTTGCCACGCCACCTGTGATATAATCCTGTTGTTGACTTCTTGCCGCGACAGACAATCAGTGACATGGTTCTTTTAACAAATACATCACCAAAGTGTAAAAGAAACTCACCAGATTGATATACTGAGTTCAGAAAGTAAACCCAAGTCAAGAAAAAATATATATTCCATATTAAATGCCAAGTCTGTGTGTGTGTGTATATATATTGTTACTGTCGCGGTTAAGATGTTATTTGTTGACCGAGCGGTTGGTATGACCGCGACCTAACAGTTCCCCCGATTCTTCCCCAACTCACCCGATTCACCCCAAACTTTGGCCGTATCGCACCGCAGCTGCCCAATCTGGAAAACTCTAAAACGACCGAATGCAAAGAGGAAAAGGAATAAGACGAGAAGACGTACAGAAGAGTAATTGGATTTATTATACACACAAGCAAAAAGAAAGCAGTCACGTTTATTTACAGACGAGATTAGATACACAGTGCAACGCTAGCTTACCTACAGTCTTAATTAACCCAGGGACAGAACAAACAAAAGACAGACTCACGCGGGGAATGATGACAGGAATTGGCTGGAAGGAGAGGATGGCTAGGAGTTGTATTGTACAGCACGATCGGCGCGTTTAGCAGCCGCCGTTCCTTCGCGGCCCTGCTCAAAACCGCCGTCCAGGCCCCAAGCGGCTGTTGAGTGTGGTTGCTGCTATGGCCGCTGCTGCTGCTGCTGCTGTGGACGTCGCGTGCTTTTCCAGGATTACAGCAGGCTTTGTGCTTTCTGGGATGTCCCCTCCTTGGATGTTCTCTATGTTCTCTTGGTCCAATCACTCCTCACCACCGACAACTCAACGCAACCAACGCAACCACTGACCACCACAACGCAACCACTGACGACCAAAACCACACAACTCAGCTCCGCTTCTTGGACCCTCTCTCTTCTCAACGGCTTGGGCTCCCTTTTCTCTGCCGGTAAAAGCTCATCTGCCAAAGCTTGTCTCAGCTTCTCTTTTGGGAGCGTCGCGCTGCGGATTTTAGCTGCGGTCACGCCTGCTCATTCCCTCCTCTCAGCGCCTCTCTTTAAAAGCGCAGCCTCCTCTCATCTCAATGCTCAGTACTCATCTCTTTCTTCTTCAAAGCTCGTCTGCCTTGGACCTCCTCTCGTCTCCACCGCTTGGGCTCCCTTTCGTCTGCCGGTAAAAGCTCATCCCCTTTGGACACGCCCTGCCTTGGGTTATATAGGCCCCGCCCCTCAACCTTTGCGAACCTCCCCGATCGCTCTTCCTCCGCCCTCTCTAGCCAAACCCCTGGCTCATGGTTGGTCGAGTGGTGCTGGCTCACTCCTCCCCTCTATGACGAGGTGGAGACACGCCTTTCTTCTCCGACCCTGCCTCGTGGTCAATGGCGGTAATTGGAGCGGAGGTAGTTTCTAATCGACGAAAAGGGGGAATGGAGGTTTTGGGAATGGGAATGAAGGGAATCTATCTCTTTCACTTGGTGCAATGGAGTACTTCTATTAATGGGAGACACAGCCTTACCCTAAAACACAGAATAAGATATAACTATTGAACAGGGGTATTCTATGATTGGCTGTGGTGTGGATGCTTTATGGACTAATTATGGGATGCCCTTTGATCTTTACACAGCTCTGGAGGCAGGAGGCGCAGAATAACCAATAATAATAATTCACACAATCAAAAAAATATATACAGTCCTCATATCCGCAACAATATATATATATATATATGAGCCAATGGTCTGTCTGTGTCGCCATTTTTCTCAGAGATGGCTGAAAGGCTCTTCGTCAAACTTCCAGAGGTTAATCAGTGAGTGCTTGGGAGTGTTTTAGGCAAAAAAAAAAAAAAGTTAGTTTTTTTGGATTTAAAAAAAAACCGCTCTATAGTGCCTAAACCTTTTTGATTAATGACAGTTATATACAAGCACACATTCGCATAAATAAATACAAAACGATTACCAGACATTTGAACAGAAAAAATCAAACAATTCCGGAAGCGGTCAAACTTGGTGTTGAGGCTTCTTCTTCCTGAACGTCATCATACTTAACTCAGAAACGTGATCAATCGCACATTCACCAGCATATGTTCAACGAAAAGGTAAAATGATGATTTGACATTTATGTGGATTCTGATTTGGATGTAATTGCTTTTCCATTATATTTGCCCTCATTTCAAATATGTTAATGTTTCTTTTTCGCTTGAGCAATGCCAGGTACTCCAGCTATAAACACTTGTATACTTTACTCTGGGTACAAATACAAATACAACTTTGTCTGAGGAGTAACATCGACTATGTGGCCACGGCCTCATTCGGGTGTATGGGGGACCGGTAGAGGGCGTAAATTCTCTATGTAAATGTGTACCATGTAGCGCCACCTGGTGATGGTGGCAGAGGGGATTACAATTTCCTTTTTTACCTGGGCAACACTGAGGTTAAAGCACTCTTTGCATGGGTAAATTTTTTCCTCCTTCCCTTACCCCTCCCACAAAATGGAGGGCCTGTCAAAGCCACTCCCCCCCCCCAAAAAAGCCCCTCTCTCCCCACCCCCTTCCACTCCCCCCACTCCCTTCCTTACCCCTCCCTCTCCTGCCTACCCCTCTTCACCCCTCCCTCCCTCCCTGCCCCCCCGGCAACGCCGGGTACTCCTGCTAGTAGCATATACAGTCACGTGAAAAAGTAAGTACACCCCATGTAAAGTTTTGACTTTTTCAACATATTTCAACATACAGCTATTTGATCTTCATTTCAACAATATTGACAGATAAAGGTGATATAATATAACAAATATCATGAAACATTTACATTTTGTAGTCCATTGTATAATTTAAATAAACATAAATGCAAATTTCGCATGTGGAAAAAGTAAGTACACCCTTGGCTATAATAGGTGGTATTGCCCCCTTTGGCAGAAACGACCTCAAGTAGGCGTTTCTTATAACTGTCTACCAGTCTCTGACATCGACTGGGAGAATTTTTTGCCCACTCCTCCATGCAGAATTATTTCAGCTGTGCGATGTTTGAGGGGTTTCTTGCATGCACAGCTCATTTCAAATCCCCCCACAACATCTCGATGGGATTTAGATCCGGGCTTTGACTTGGCCATTCCAGAACCCTCCATTTCTTTCTTTTCAGCCGTTCCTTCGTGGATTTACTGGTAAACATACCAGTACTGGTAAACAAGGTCCACCCTCAGTTGAGCTTCAACATTTCCGACAGATGGCCTCACATTATCCTCAAGCACCCTCTGGTACAATGAAGAATTCATAGTGGATTATATGATGATGAGCTGCCCAGGCCCTGATGCAGCAAAGCTGCCCCAAACCATAATATTTCCACCACCATGCTTTACAGTTGGTATCAGGTTCTTGTGGTCAAATGCTGTCTTTGGTTTTTGCCAAACATGTCTTCTGGTACTGTGGCCAAATATCTCTACCTTTGACTCATCTGTCCAGAGCACATTGTTCCAGAAGTGCTGGTCTTTGCCTTGGTGTTCATTGGCAAACTTTAGTCTTGCCCTGATGTTCTTTCTGGGCAGCAAAGGTTTCCTCCTGGCACACCTCCCATGTAGATCAAATTTGTGCAGCCTCTTTGTAATGGTAGACTCGTGCACTTTGACATCAACAGTGGCAAGAGCTACCTGTAGGTCGTGTGATGACATTCTGCGGTTCTTCGAGACTTCTTTCAGCATCTTGCGGTCTGCTCTCGGGCTGAACTTGCTGGGGCTGCCTGGCCTGAACAAGTTTGCAGTTGTTTGGAATCTTCTCCACTTGTAGATGATCTTCCGGACAGTCGAATGGTTGATTTCAAATTGTTTGGAGATCTTTTTAAACCCCTTCCCAGACTCATAGGCATCTATAACCTTCTTTCTGAAAGCCTCAGAGAGTTCTTTTGATCTAGGCATGGTGATGCCGCACACTTCAGCAACAAAGAGCAAACCAAACTAAATGTCTGAGGTTTAAATAAGACAGGTTCCTCCAAGATCCTCTCGAACGATGTTCTAACCATTTGCACCTGAGTTGGTGCACCTGATTCCAATTTTAGGTATTTGAAGTAGTGATAAATGTAGGCGTGTACTTACTTTTTCCACATGTGAAATTTGCATTTATGTTTATTTAAATTATACAATGGACTACAAAATATAAATGTTTCATGATATTTGTTACATTATATCACCTTTATCTTTCAATATTGTTGAAATGAAGATCAAATAGCTGTAAGTTGAAATATGTTGAAAAGTCAAAACTTTACGTGGGGTGTATTTACTTTTTCACGTGACTGTATAAGGCAGTGATGCTCGCATTGATATGCAATCAGCCCAGGAAACCGTGCCAGACACTTTCAGCCCGAGATAGCAATCGAGAGAGCCACGGACGAGAGTTAGGTCCCTACACACAGAGTTAGACGTTGAGTCACCAGGGGCAGTCATACAGCACAGCCCAGCTGGGACGCCCTGCCAGCCACACAGCCCAGCGGAGAGCTTTGCCAGAGTTAGAGACCCAAGGGTGACACCAGATCGAGAGAGGGGTCTGAAGACATGCCGCCACGCTGGTGTCTCCAGAACGGCCTGCACAGTCCCTCCCTGTGCTTCATAGGGAAGAACATATTACACGCACACACGCACACCTTCGTCAATTCTCCCGTGCATCTTGTGTTCCAGATCGAGTCTGTCCATGCTAAGATTAGTACTGAGAATAGCCAGGAAATTGGGACCATCCTGTTCAGTGCGCTGTTTGGTTGTCTCTGCATTTTTGCTTCCTGTGCCCCCATCCCCATTACTTATTAAACCTGTAGCTTTTAAAGCCATTTCCGTGTACTTTGAGCTGCGGTGTCGTCCTTCAGTGTAATCAAATCCCTCATAAAACCATACACCGCGTGCCAAAACTACCATGCAGTTAAATTAATAAAACATAGCCACATCACCCGTGTGTGGAGTCGCCATGCATGCGCAGAACGCCTCTGTTTGCTGTTTTGGGAGTTAATCTCTGGCGGTCTCGCATTGCCCGTTTGGGAGCCGAGATCGCTACAATATTGTTATGTCGGTGGGGTCGGGGGTGTGTGTGTCGATTTAGAGGGATATATCGATTTATATCACCATCGATTTAGGTAGATCTGCATAGGTAGGTGCTCCGATGGCGCGAAGAAGAAGAAGAACCATTTCGATGTACAGTAATTCGGGGACCAGTCTACCCCGTTTGTCGGATTAAGTGTATATTCGTGGTCATGCAAGGATGGCCCTTGATAGGTAGTGTAGGGATTAGGCTAATTCTCCCATGTGTCAAACCTGTGATCATACCTGTGTCCCGTATGGCAACGCATCATATACATTAGTTCGGCCCAATAGCGCACCACACTAATTAAATCCCCCCTCTGCTACAATTACTTGCGGAAGATTCGAGAAGGCGAGAAGCGACGCTCTGGTTGGAGAGGAAGAGGGCTGACATCACGAGACGGCCAGTAAAACAACTCGCTGGCCGACATTTCCTTTCTCCTCGTTTTGGCTTCCTTCCTGCCTGGACCTCTCTTCCCTTCTCTCCCGTTTGGACCTCTTCCCGTTTGGACCTTTGCTTGTTGGGTGCGACGAACGGTGGAGAGACGGTGGAGTGCCGACGATCATCCTCCCCTGTTATTCTTGCTCTTGGTGCCTGCATACGAGTGCTGTGTTGTGGGATGGACCCGTGCAGCGAGGCCTGTGTTCGCGCCAACGACCGAGCGGTTCGCGCCAACCGGAGCTGTGGTCGGACGACGTGCTCGGACCTGACGATCCCCGACATCACATCCAGACAGATAAGACGCACCACACAGAACACAATGTTTGTTTTATTTATCCTTCCATTTGTCCTGTAGTTGAAGTCTGTGTGTGAGCGCTCATTGGAGGGGTTTATTTTTTACCGTCGCGTTCTTTGTTCTCGGGGTCCGGCAATAAAGCCGTGTTTATTTTTCTACCTTAATTCCGTTTCTGTGTTTATTTTCAAAGGGTGAAGACATCGTCGAGGCCACCCAGGTAAGTCGGCATTCTCCCCAAACCCCCACCTTCCCCTCGCGTCTCATCCGCCATCAATTGGATAACGCCTTCATTGAGCTCGATTGCCATCCGTGGCGTACTCTCGGTGTTAACTGAAAGCCAGCCACAGTGCAATATATTCCTGTATTAACGAGTCTTGTCGGCGACCTTGTTAAACAGTAATCAACTCCCTTCATTGCTATGATTAGTTAGGTTATGCACACACACACACACACACACACACACACACACACACACACACACACACACACACACACACACACACACAGACACAGACACAGACACAGACACAGACACACACCCCTACCCCTACCTGTTTGAATATGTTTTCACCCCTGTCTGTTTGAATATGTTTTCACCCCTGTCTGTTTGAATATGTTTTCACCCCTGTCTGTTTGAATATGTTTTCAACCCTGTCTGTTTGAATATGTTTTCACCCCTGTCTGTTTGAATATGTTTTCACCCCTGTCTGTTTGTTTGTCTGTCTGTCTGTGAACAAGATATCTCAAAAAGTTGTGGACAGATTCAGACGAAAAACAAATCATAGGTAGTGTATGTGACTAGGATGGAATGATTAGATTTTGGTTAAGATCCGGATTTGGATCCGGCTCGTAGAATTTTTAAAGTGATTCTTCACCATTGCGAGATCGGGCGAAAAGCGATTATATAACAGGATATTAAAAAAAATTATTGACATCTGGACGAAACTTGGTGGACAGGTTGGGTGTGTGACAAGTATGAATCAATTCGATTTTGGTAAAGATCTGAATATGGATTCGGATATGAGTATTTAATTATTTTATCTCTTTTATCTCTTTTTATTCTATCCTCTTTTGGTATCCATGGAAATCTCCACGCATGGCTGGCGGACTTCCTCTCTAGTCGTAGTCAACGTGTGGCCCTGAATGGGTTTCTCTCATCTCCTCTTCCTGTTCAGGCTGGAGTTCCCCAAGGCAGTGTTCTGGGCCCTGTGCTTTTTCTGGTCTTCATCAATGATCTCTCCGACTCTTTGGAAAATCCTCTCTATCTCTTTGCTGATGACTCCACTATCTGCCGCTCCATCCCTCATCCCTCAGATCGGCAGTCTGCAGCCTCCTCACTCTCTGCAGACCTGGACAAAATCACAGACTGGTCAAACAAGTGGAACATGTCTTTCAATCCTGACAAATCTCACACTCTTACGATGTCTCTCCGAAAAGACCGACTGGACAACCCTCCCATCCACTTTCTGAATAATCCTCTCCAAGAAGTTCTGTCACTCAAGCTTTTGGGTCTCACTATCTGCCATGATCTTTCCTGGGAAAACCACATTTCAAATCTGGCCTCCAAAGCCAGTCGCCGACTGGGCATCCTCCGTCGTGCGAAGTACTTCCTTGGCACACCTGAGCTCCTCACCACATACAAGGCTTTCATCCACAGCTCAATGGAATACTGCTCTCCCCTCTGGGCTGGTGCTCCTGCCTCACACCTAGCTCGCCTTCACGCTGTTGAAACCAAAGCATTCAGAATCATTGGAATCTCCCGCGATGAAGCGAACTCCAAGGGCGCCTCACTCACTCACCGCAGGCAGGTTGGTGGTCTTTCCGTCTTCTACCGACTCCTCTCTGGCCTTGCCCTCCCAGCTCTCTCTGGGCTCTGTCCCGCAAATATTCCTACAGGTCGCACAAGATCTGCCTGCAACCCTCTTATGGTTAAACTGCCAAAATCAAGACTCTCTGCTCACCTTCACTCCTTCATTCCTCTTTTCTCCCACCTCTGGAACAAACTCCTTCACTCTCTTCAATCCCACTCCACCCTCCAAGTCTTTAAAACAGCTGTTCACCACCATCTCTTATCTTCCCCCTATCCAAAACCTTGATCTTTTCTACCCCCGCTAATTTCACCCCAATTCCACTTTCTTGAAATACCAACTTCTGTCCAGGAAGGCCTTGGTGTCCTTGTGTTTTATACTTCTCCCTCCCCCCCCCCCCCCCCCCCCGCTTCCCATGCCTCCTCCCCCCGGGCCCTCTCCCTTCCACACATCTCCCTGCTCTCGGATGTTGTGTTTGTGTGCTTCCCCTTCTCCCCATCTTGTCTTCCGCTCCCTCTTTTTGGGTATTTTGTTTGTCTGGTTGATTTGTTTGTGAAGTAAATGTTAGCTCTTTCACGAGCCTCGATTCAGTATACAAAAAAAAAAGAAGAAGAAAAAAAAAAAAGATTCTTCACCACTGAGGGCTCCGGCGAAAAGCGATATACAACATGATATTTAAAAAAGTTGTGGACGAGTTATGACTAAACTTGGTGGACGCGTTGGCTCGGTGACGAGAGCGAGAGATTAGATTTTGTTTCTGGTCCGAATCCAGATCCAGCCAATCAGTGGGATACAAAACATAAACTGTTCAGCAGGGTGGAGGTGCTGGTCTTGTTACCCTCACCAGAGGAGAGGTTATTGCATTTGTTGAGTTCGTTTGTCTGTTTGTCTGTTTGTTTGTCTGCACAGAGTAAATATGATTTTCTCTACATCCGTTGGTCCGATCGGCAGGAAATTTTCACCATAGGTGCAACTCCACCTGTATTATGTTTTAATGATAATTATGACGTCATATGTCTCGTGGTTCGGCCGCCGTCTTGGAAAAACCGAAAAACTTTTCACCTCTATATCTCCGAAAGCGCTGAATATAAAAAATTGAGACACGGCTCATTGTTAAGAACTCTCCATGGGGAATAAAATATGTCAATGATGTCATTGGTGCCTCCATTATGACGTCATAATTCGATAAGTACAAAACTTCATCCGATAAAGATGAAATTACTTGAGCATAATCGAGGAATAAATTAGCTTAAAAAAAAAATAATGATGACGTAATCAGTCACGTGGTTCGGCCGCCATATTTGTTTTAACACAAAAGCCTTAAGAACAACTGAAAATACATCCTGGCGAGGGTTTGCAATCTCTGATTGCTCTTTTTCTTGTTATTGCTTTTGATTGACATGTACAAAAAAAGGCAATCTTCTCAACCAATTCTTGGGAGGGGTATGCTTTCTGCCATTGGAAAGAAGTTGAAGTGATATTTCGCTTTCAGTAATAACTAAAATTTTGATTGGCTGGGTAATGTGACTCATTTTGCTGTGATCTGCGGCATTCGATCACCGAGAGAAGTTTGAAGTGACAACCTTCTGAGAATTGGAATGACAATGTGTATACACTTTGTTTTCTCATTCCAGGTTGATTCCTCAGTTAATTGGGTAAAATAAACCTGGAATTGTTTTGTGTTCCTCAGTTCTGAATCCTGTGTCCTGGCTTGCTGTGGATTCCAAGGAGACTGCCTTTCTCTTCTGCGCATCCTCGAAGCACGTGTCAAGGTTCGTTCCCTATTGGGTTATTTCACTTCTCTCGTCGATTGTTAGTCTCGACCCATTCCTGAATGGATGCGGCACACTGTTGTACACTTGTTTTGTGTGTTGGTGAGTGTGAGTCCACACTCAATGATCTACTTTAATGTAGATTTTTCAAGCTTACGGATCTACTGTGATGTATATAATCTCACATGGGTCTTGATTGTTAGATGCGTGCGTATGTGAAAAGAAAAGCAGGGTTAAGCAATTGGTTCGCTTCTGTCTGTCTATCTGTCTACAAACGTCAGTTTACGATACAGGAACTACAGGGAGGTGTGACGATTTTCAGAAAACTCGTACACAGTTATTTTTAGTCGAATTTCAATTTTTATTTTTTTTAAAGACTACATATATAATGCCATGTAATACACTGTAACAAAGACATTTAAAAAATGTAATTAATGTTTGAAAAATGACATCATCTAAATGGCGGCCGTTCTTGTCCAAGCATTCTTGCAGACGCGTGGAAAAGTTCCAGCATTTCTCAGCACAGCAGCATCCCTCAGCAGTTCCAGCATTCTTTCTGCGAACGTAAACCGCCGCACGAAATCATTCTGCTGCAGTTCTTGAACCACCATGATTTTGTACGCGTGATAATGAAGGTCCAAGTGCAAAATTCGACGAACTGATCTGTCTGACATCCGTAGAGCGCGAGCGTGCCGTACCGCTGACCGACGAGGGTTGGCCTCCACAGCTTGTCGAACCCTTTCGATGTTTTCTGGGGTCCTAACGGTTCGATCACCTCCCCGAGCTGCTCCCGGCCTCACATATCCAGTTGTCCTGAAGTTTTTTACCCACTTCAATATTGTGTTTCGAGACGGAACGGCGCCACGTCGACCAACATTGAAGTGAGTACGAAATCTGCGCTGTGTAAGCACCACCGAACTACCCGTTTGAATAAACGTCTCGACAACAAAGACGCGATGTTCAATCGTCCACAGCTCCATGGCTACTGAAATGGCGCCTAACAACGAGTAACCAACAGCCATCACGCATGCGCTAGACCCCCCACTTGCATTGTTATACCCAATTCAAACATGAATTACATTTTTAAAAAGGTCTTTGTTAGTGTATTAAATGGCATTATATATGTAGTCTTTAAAAAAAAAAAAAATTTGAAATTCGACTAAAAATAACTACGAGTTTTCTGAAAATCGTCACACCTCCCAGCCAGACCCTGTACTTGTTTAAATTGCTGTGATAATTTGAACATAGATGGGAAAACAAACCTGTAGCTTTGTTGTACTTTGTCTGAATTCATCCAGAGCACGCATGCACGCAGAGGATTGAGGTAATTATTTTACTCTGGCTGTTCGTCAGGAAGTCAAACAAGATAGAAAATCATTCCAAACAGAAAAATTACTGTTTGAGGACATCATAATCACCCTTCCAAAATCAACTCTCTGCTCACCTTCACTCTTTCATTCCTCTTTTTCTGCCTCTGGAACAAACTCCCTCTCTCTTCAATTGCACTCCTCCCTCCAGGTCTTTAAAACAGGTGTTCAACACCATCTCGTATCTTCCCCCATCAAAAACCTTGATCTTTTCTACCCCCGTTAATCCACCCTAAACCCACCTCCTTCAAATTCCGATTTCTTTCCTGAAAGTCCTTGTAGTGTCCATCTTGTTTATACAATGAAACCCGCCCAAGCCCTCTCCCTTCCATATATCTCCCGATGTCTGTGTTCTCTACTGTTGTGATTCCCTCTCCCCCCTCTTGTCTCCCGCTCCCTTTATTATTTGTTAGCTCTCACACGAGCCTCGACCGAGGGATACAAAACAAAACAAAATAGGGATACAAACAACAGACACGAATAAGTAATGTAACGTGTTAAACAATGTGTTGTAAAAGACACCGCAGTAATGGCGGCAAATTTCCAGAATATTTTTTTCTGCGACCTTTAAAATCTTTCTTTAATTTCAATTGAATTATATACTTAACGCTGTAGACTACAACTTTCCTTTTTGGCACTTTCAAAATCCTTCGTTTTAGTCGTACTTGGACAAAGTATTCTGGCAATTTACATAATCTCGACCAACCAAATTTGCTGCTTAGACCCCGCCCATGTCCGTGTGTCTCAAGACTGTGCGGGGTAAGATGTTCAATGAACTCTTTAATTACCCTCGCCAGAGGAGAGGGTATTGCATTTGAGTCCGTTTGTCTGTCTGTCTGTCTGTCTGTTTGTTACTTGCAAAAATCGAAGATTTTTCAAGTATATTGGTTGGTCATGTGCGTTATTGTGTTTGTCTGTCTGTCTGTATGTCAGTCGCCCCAGGTCACAATTTTCAACGGATCTTCACGAACTTCACCAAATGGTAAAGTTGGTCATAAGCAAGAAGTCTGTTTTTGGGGTCAAAAGGTCAATAGGTCACCATGTTTGTCAAATTTCTAAAATTCTCAATTTTCATCTGATTGACTTGAAATTTGAATAGGATTTTCACATCGGCTTATTGAATTCAATCACCAATTATATTTTCGGTCAACATAGGTCAAAAGGTCAACATAGGCCAGATTTCTAAAATCTTCAATTTTCATCCAATTAACTTGAAATTTGAAGAGCATTTGCATATCTGGTCACTGAATTCAACCCGCAACGATTTTTGAGGTCAACATAGGCCATAGGCCATAGGCCAAATTTCTAAAATCCTCAATTTTCATCTGATTGACTTGAAATTTTAAGAGGATTTGCATACCAGGTCGTTGAATTCAACCACCAATTATTTTTGAGGTCATCCTCGGGACCTAGACCAACAACTTATTTTAGGGATTTCACAAGTATCGTGCTATGCATGACATATTTCTTGTTTGTTTGTCTGCACAGAACAAATATTATTTTCTCTGCAACGATTGGTCCGATTGACAGGAAATTTTCACCATAGGTGCACCTCTACCTGTATAATTTTTTAATGGCAATTATGATGTCATAGGTCACATGGTATGGGTGCAATCTTGGAAAAACTGAAAAACTTTGCACCTCTATATCTGAAAGCGCTGCATAGAAAAAAAATTGAGACATGGCTCATTGTAAAGAACTCTCCATGCTGAATAGCATATGTTAATGATGATGTCATCGGTGCCTCCGTTATGACGTCATAATTCGACACCTACAAAACTTCATCCGTTCAAGTTGAAATTTGTCGAGCATCATCTGGGAATAAATTGGTTGTGAAAAACAAAATGATTACGTCGCCGGTCATGTTGTTTGGCCGCCATATTTGTTTAAACAAAAAATCCTTTAAAAACACGAATAACATCCTGGCGAGGGTCTGCAATCTCCGATTGCTCTTTATTGTTGTATTTGTGCCTTTTACCTAGATGATGGGCAAAAATGATAAACCTCAGCTGCCCCCTTGTGCAAAAATATTAGGTAGCATTGTGTTGAAGTAAGCACCGTATTTGGAATGATCATCAAGTCAAAGGGTAATAAATATTCAGATGTTAGGTGATACATTAAACCATTCAATATCTACTTTTTTTTTTTTGCTGCCCTTTTTTGTTTATTTATTACATTACCTTGCTGCAAAAAAGTGTCTGCCTATTTTGGGTTTTTGGATATTTTTTATCACGTTTTGGTGAAAGACCTTGTCCATAAATGGGGTTAATGTGTAATTGCTTGAAATGTATTTTGATTTATAAAATGGAGACTTGTTTGGTAGATTCCCTTTTCCCTGTTTGTTGGGTTCTCTTCTTCTGATGTTTCTCCAATCTTGTTCCGCAGATGTACAAGCAGACACACCAGCGTCCAATGACCTGTCCTGCCATAGCTTCCTTGCTTTCTCAGCTCTTGTACAGCCATCGCTTCTTTCCCTACTACTGCTACTGCCTGATTGCTGGACTCGATTCTCAGGGTAGAGTTATCTTCTTATTTTATTTAAAGACTCGTGTCGCTCTTGCAGATGCAATGTAAGAGTAGAGTAGAGTAGAGTAGAGTAGAAGGAAGGATTGGGATCAATAATTGCTTCAATGTTCGTGCAGTTGGTATGCATACGACCCACAATGAGATGCTCTGCCTCATGCAAAATTATTCCCTTCCTTCGATAGCAAAAATAAGAATTTGATGCTGTTTTTAAAATTGTATTTTATCTTCCAACACCAACGGAAGTGTAGTGAATGCTTCCCTGCATTCACCAGGGAAGTGTAGCTCGTGTCATTTAGGATGTACACTTCACCTGAATAACACGAGATCACTCTGATGTCTCTATTGGTGGAGAAATTTGTGCTTGATTAGGCAAGGCCGTTTGAGATTCAGACTATCTGAGTCATGTCACCTGGGGAAGTGTTAGAGGTCTTGCATTCTTGAAGCACAAGGTGTTTTGGATCATGAAGCTACCATTGTTATGGAGCAAAGGTTTGGCTCGGTCCAAGCACAAAGATGTGCACTTCCGCATTATTCAATGCTCAACCATTCAAAGCTGGTCCAACATGCAAATCCTTTTATTTTTCACGATATGCAAGTAAGTAAATAAATGAAAGTGACCTAGACCGTTACCTTGCTTCTTGGATCTTGTCTCCTGAGATTTTCTATAGCTTAGAGGGCACCTTTAATGCTGATGATTTATCCGAGGACTGTACAGTGTTTGAGATGCTCATACTTGAATAAGCTCCACGGAACTAGAACCACTTTGCTGGATTAGAAGGTGTGTGAAAAATGTGGCCATGGTCCCATGAGATCTCCGATAGCGGTGAATTCGAATCGAACATTTGGTATGAACTTTGTATAATAGAGTTAACGAGTAAAGTTACAGTGGAGTTGATCGAGTTCGAGAGTATATTTAAAGTTACTTTTTTTGTTTTGACCATTTATGGAATGAATGTGAGACGTGCAAAGTTGTGGAGAAATTAAACAACCGGACAAATTGAAACTACGATTCCTTAGAGAAGCAATGAATGAATTATCCTTTTTAAGGCCATTTTTCCCCCTGGAGCGGGGGTTAGCCTTGCGGGCCCAATGACCTCATGGTTCCCTGTTTGAGGCAATGTGTTATGGCCGGATGCCCTTTCTGACGCCAACCCTTAGTTGCCTCTTACGACGCGCAGGGATACGGTGTACCTATTCTAAATCGGGGTACACACCGGGATCATTCATCCCAGCATACTGGTACTCAATTTGCCGACCTCGGAAAGATGACAGGCTGAGTCAACCCCCCTGGCGTTAATTCAGCGATCGACTGGAATTCAAACTCAGGATCCTAGGATCGCAAGCCTGCACCCTAACCGCTAAGTCAACACCAGGCTCCTTAGAGAAGCAATACCATATATTTTGTGATTGTGTGCCGTGGTTTGTAAAATTCCAAGATTGGATTCCATTCGCTCAAGCATTTACATCCCTCAGGGCTTTTTCTGTGGCAGTTTTGCTCAGGAATAATCGATTTCACTTCTCATGGATTAGTGATTCTCCTCTGCACATTGCTTTGCTATTGTTTTCTGCTGTAAAACTAGTCTTCTTGTGCATTCACAGGCCAGGGAGCTGTTTTCAGCTTTGACCCTGTTGGTTCATACGAACGAGTTCCGTTTTCATCACTTGGCTCAGCCAGTGCACAACTGCAACCGTTGCTGGATTCGAAGGTAATTTCTCACCTCAAAGCTGTGCATGTTGAGGTGCATCCGTACTTTCATCCATAAAATTTTATTATTCAACCAAACTTGGCGTAAGTACTTGTGTTGACTGCAAGACAAATAAAGATGAGCTGATTCAGCTTTGAGTTCAAAATGTCTAAGGTTGTGTGACCTTTAATTGAAAGTCTGTTACCACAATAACTTGTGAACCACTGTTCAGAGATTTCAACCAAACTTGGCACAAGTATAAATTGCAATACAAAGATGACCTCATTCAATTTGGGGTTCAAATGTCACGTGCCCTTTGAAAATCATTTTGCAGGTAATAACTCGAGTTAGAAGCATGTGATGTTTTTCTCTCCTCTACTTGTCTCTCTTGCATTCTCTGTCATTTGACCTTTAATTGAGATCAAATATAACCATGGTTTGACATTTGACGTGGGAGAAGGCAAATCCAGTCAATCGGATGAAAATTGACGATTCTAGGCAACCTTGACCTTTGACCTTTTGATCTATAAAATAAATCGGCTTCTAGCTTTTGATTGGTGAACCAATTCGGTGACCCATTATGTAATTTCTTTAAATGTCAGGTCAATTGGAAGGAAATTGAAGATTTTATATGATGTTAACCTTTGACCTTTTGACCAAATTATTAATTTGTCTTCTCCATATTCTCATAATTAAGCTTTGTTGAAAAATTTATGACAAAAGCTCAAATTGTAAAAAAGTTATGGCCCGGACACCCACATACCACACACCACATACCACATACCACACCACACACCACACAACCCAAACCACACACCCCACACACACCGGTTTGGCTCTGTTCCACCTTCTGAAACCCACATTTGGACTTATTTCTGCTAATGTTGCCAGCTGTTCTGACCTGTTGTTATTGCTTCACGAGTTATCAAACAGTGACCACTATATTCGTCGTCTGTGCGTGTGCATGTCCGTGTCCGCAGCATAACTACCCGATGATATCATCCGATCCTGATGAAACTTGGGTGGGAGGTTGATATCATTATCTAGTTGTGTCCTGCCTAGAGTGGGCGTATTGCGCTCATTGTGGGCGGAGCGACGCCCGAAAAAGATGTCTTTTTAGGGGGTAACCGATTTCAAGCTACATCTTCTCCGAGGGGTTTGGTGGAATCTGACAGGGGTTTCGATATTTGGTTAGGCCAATGTCATGTGTCTAGCCCCACGGAGCTCGATTTTTCATTTTCGCCCCAAGGTCAAGGTCACAAGGTCACGAAATTTAGAAAAGTAGATTTTTGATGGTTTTATTACATTGTTCGCGTCCTGATAGGGTGAAATGTCATACATGATCTTATATTATCACATACATGATGAAATACAAGTTTTCCAACAAATTTTATAATGTTCGACCTTTGACCTTTGAAGGTCACAAAGGTCAAATTTTCAAAGTTGTCGGAATCGAACCGAATTTTCGGTATTGTGTAGCTAACTAACCTCATAACCCAGCGCATTGGGGCCCTTTGTAAATAGGCATGTACACCGCATGTCGGGGGCCGACACCTGCGACGTGGGCCCCCGACCCCCCAGTCCGGGCCTGTTTCGGTTATAGTCCGTCCTTTGTCATTGAATACCGCTCACTCGTGAACCATCGTCGTCTCCTGAGTTGTTTTATTTATTTCTGCCTCTTTTTTTCTCCTCTTATTCTTTTGTGCGCAGCTGTCTGCAGGTGTGCAACTATCTGCTTCCGAAGCGGAGCAGTTGGCCAGGGACGTGTTTGTGTCCGCGGCTGAGCGGGATGTGTACACCGGCGATAGTGTCAAGGTTTGCCTGGTGTCATCAGCTGAATTGCGTCGTGACAGCCACAGTCTAAGAAAAGATTAGGGTGGTCATGGAAATTTTTGTTGGTATGATTTGTATAGACATGTGAATTCAGTGTTTGGAGACAGGTGTTTAGCTGTACGTGCAATTAGTATGAAACTTGCAAATGCCGCATATATAAATAATACTTTGACGAAAGGATAACAACAATACCAATGTGGTATGCATGTGAGAAGAAAAAAGAAACAAAACCTCACCAATGCTGAAACAATGACATGCATGTACTGAAGTTTCCTTTTTTTTAATGAAGAAGTAGCAATTTGTCACTTAAGCTCAGAAAAACTTCATTTAAAAAATGCCATTTTTGCCTGCAACAATAAAAGGTTCCCAAAATAGTTTTTGATACATTACCTCTTTCATATAAATTTGTGCTGGGGGAGGATAACTTGCCACAGGTGTGTAGGGCCTAAACTACACTTATAATGGACATCATTACGTTATTGGATGTTGCATGTTAGCTGCAGTAACAGCTACAAGCCCGATGGACTGGGCAAGTATTTAATCCTTGTGCAAGTCTTTCTCACGAGATCACATACAAACAACAACAACATGCATTTTAAGGCCATTTTCCCTGCAAGAGCGGGGGTTAGCCTTGCGGTCCCCATGACAATCTTCTCCATCTTACCCTATTTTCTGCATCTCTCCTTGTTAACCCCCTTGCCCGCATTTCTTCTTCCACCATCTTTAGCCAAGTCTTTCTCGGTCTTCCCCGTCCTCTACTTCCTTCTACATTCATTTCCATCACTCTTCTCAACCAGTCACTTTCATCCTTCCTCAACACATGACCAAACCATCTCAACCTGTTCCTCTTCACAGCATCAATCACAGGCTCCATTCCCATCATCTTTCGCAATTCATCATTTGTCTTCCTCTCTCTCAACGATACTCCGCACATCCATCGAACCATTCGCATTTCCACCCTTTCCAACCTTCGTTGCTGCTCTACGTTCATTACCCATGTCTCGCTCCCATAAATCATAACACTTCTCACACATGCAGCATACACCTTTCCCTTCAGCTTCAATGACACTCCCCTCCTCATCAGCACGCCACTCAGTTCCCGAAACTTCTTCCATGCACATCTCACTCCAGCAACCGTTGCCGAGTCTGATCCACCTTCTCCATTCAGCATGTCTTCGAGGTAGCAAAATGTTTTCACACCTTCCAGCTTCACGCCGTCTCCAAGATCCAACTCAACATTTCCTCCATCTGCAGCTCCCTCTGTGCACACCTTACATTTGAATGTAGCTGTCACACTGGTTAATGACCCTCTCAGACCACGACATTTTTGATGAACCCACTCAGCGCACATTGTACATTGAATGGAGTTCACTCCGACACCCTTCCTACACACAGCACAGGGCCACTTCCCAGATCTTTCCACCTCACCACATGCTTTACCACTTGCCATCACCTTCGTCTTTCCGATATTCACCTTCAGACCTTTTGTCTCCATACATTCCTTCCACTTGTTCATCTTTTCCTTCAGTCCATCCATACTTTCCGCAATCAACACCAGATCATCTGCATACAACAACTCCCACGGTAAACCCTCCTTTACGTTCTGAGCCAGCACCTCCATCACAGCTACAAATAGAAGTGGACTTAGTACCGCCCCTTGATGCACTCCCACCTTCACCTCAAACTCACCACTGTTCCCGTCCTTCATCCTTACAGCTGTGCGCGCTCTTTTGTACATTGCCATCACTACTCTGATCAACCATTCCTCCACTCCTAACTTCCTCAATGCCCATGTCAATACTTTGCGTGGAACCCCATCGAATGCTTTCTCCAGATCAACAAACCCAAGAAACAACTTCTTCCTCTTCTCCATGTACTTCTCCTGCAACTGCCTCACAATAAAAAGCACGTCTGTCGTTCCTCTTCCTGGCATAAATCCAAACTGCATTTCGTCGATCTTCACTTTCTTCCTTATCCTCCTCTCCAACACCCTTTCCAATACCTTCATTCCATGCTCCAATAACTTTATCGCTCGGTACGAGCCACCCTCCAGAGGGTCACCTTTCCCCTTGTATAGAGGGACGAGGGTACTCAGTTCCCAATCCACTAGAATGCGGCCTTCTTTCACCACCAGATTACAGATCTCTGTCATTCTCTTCACACCCCAACTTCCTGCTGCCTTCAACATATCTCCCACAACTCCCGTTGGCCCTCCCGCTTTTCTACTCTTCATTGCTTTTATCGCTTCCTCAACTTCCTTCTCAGTTATCTTCTCTGCCGGTCCTAAAACTGGGTTACTCTCTATGTTGCCATCCCATTCATTCTCTGTATTCAACAGCATTTCCATATATCTTTTCCATCTTCCTTTAATTCCATCTGGGTCAACAACGATTTGTCCCACTTCATCCTTCAAGCAACTCACCCCCATCACATCACACCTCTCTTTCGCTATCTGCTTTGCAATCCTGAATACTGCTCTCTGACCCTCTTCCGAATCTAAGCGTTCTCCGAACATTTTCCTACATGCCTCCGGCGCCTTTGCTACCTCTTTGCAGCCTTCCTGGCTGCCTTATAACTTTCATGCTCTGCTGTTTCTGCTCCCGTACCCTTCGCCTTCTGCCACTCCTTGAACTTCTTCCTCTTCTCGTCAATCCTCTTTCCAACTTCATCATCCCACCACCATGTTTCCGAGTGCCTCGGTGGTCCTTTTGTCCATCCACATACCTCACCAACGGCTCCCAACAGACTAGCTTTCATTGACATCCAACCACTTTCAAGCTCACCCACATCATCCTCGACCCTACTCAGCCTCTCTTTTAATGCCTCCCTTACTGTCGCCTCTTTCAACCTCCACACCTTCATTCTCGGTTGGTACTTCACCCGCCGAGCTCTCCTCGCACCTTTCACCTTTATGTCGCAGGCAACCAAGTGGTCCTGTGAAACAGCCTCCTCCCCCGGGATCACCTTTGTGTCCCGGAGGTGCCCCCTATCTCGCCTACGCACCATCAGGTAGTCAACGGTTGTCGTCGACCCACCTGACGTGTATGTAACAAGCTTATTATCCTCTTTCTGGAACTGAGTATTACAAATCAACAAATCAGCTCCATCAGCAAACTCCAAAATCCTTTCACCTTCTCCATTTCTCACACCATATCCGTAACCCCCATGAACTCGCTCAAAACCATCCATACTCCTTCCCACATGTCCATTTAGGTCTCCTCATACCACAACAACTTCCTCATCTTTCACGTTTTTCATCAGCTTCTCTATCACACACCAGAACTTGTCCTTCTCTTCATCGCTCCGACCAACCTGCGGAGCATATCCCGAGATGACGTTCACCAAGAGCTTTCCAATCATCATTTTCACCATCATCAACCTATAATTCACTCTTGTCACACTCACCACACTGTCTACAAACTCATCAGAAAACAGGACACCAACACCATTCACGCTCTCCAGGCACCCTTGCCACACAAACTTGTATTTCTGTCCCTGCCTACCCTTCACCATTCTCACACCACTTACCTTCCATCTCGTCTCTTGCACACAACATATGTCCACTCTTCTGACCAATACTTCCACCACTTCTCCTGATCTCCCTGTCATTGTCCCTACATTCCATGTCCAAAACCTCAGAAACCGATCTCCACTTCGGGCTGTACCCTGCCCATATGTAGTTGTAATTGTCATGGTTCTCTTTTTGAGGCAATGTTTTTATTGCCGGATGCCCTTCCTGACGCCAACCCTCTTAGTCGTCTCTTATGACACGCAGGGATACGGTGTACCTATTCTAATCCAGGGTACACACTGGGAAACGTTTAAAACATGGAAATTCTGTGGGGGAGGGGTGGGAGCGGGGTGGGGGGGGGGGGGGCATCACGGCTGCGGGGGCCCCGTCAGCACCACGCCACGGCGGCCCGGTCAGCACCGCACCACGTCAGCCCGGTCAGACATCACGAGACGTGCATTCATGTCGCCGCATTGAATATCAAGCCGACCCTGATGGTCGTTGTCGTTGAAGAATGAACAATATTGGAATCTCCCTCTACCTTCTCAAAGTACGCTCAAACCCTCAATTCTGATTTGAGAAGGACATGCGGCCTGCTTTTATTGTCCATTTGGTCTCCTCTGTTCAATGCCGCTCATTGTTCTGACAGACTGAATTAACTACCATTGTGAGACCATCATGCAACAAGTCCACTTAAAATGAGTGGATAGGTAAGTTCTATAATGTCATAATTTAATGAAGACGTGTAACAATTAATGAATGAAAGCAGTTTGTATTGCTTGTTTGCAGTGGTTCTGTGTCTCTCAAACTGCAGCATAAGCCAAAAGTACCTTTTTTAAACTGTAAAATCTTGTTTAAAAATCCTCGTAAACGTTGTAATAGAAGCTGAAAAAGGGCGGATGCCTGGCAGGCACCCCACCCGTGTTGGGCAGAACCCTTGCAGCAATTTCGGGTGTGAGACTGGGATTCACGGTCACCATTCTAATGAAGAGCTACTATTTGACATTTATGGTAGAGCTTGACAGCTAAACTGTTGAGAGGCATCTCAACTCCATGCTGATGAAGGCCAGTAAGCCAGAAATGTGTCCATGGATTGAATCCCAATGGATGGGTGAGCATTGCATTGGATGACTGACCTGTGGACCACAGTCTGTCGCGCTGCTTGCAGGTTAACCTTTTTAACTGTAAAATAATATTTATTTATATATGCTAGATACATCCGATCCCTTCGGGAGCAGCATTGAGGGGGAGGGAAGGTAGGGCACTAGTCGGGTAAATATATTTTGTACCGTGGCTAATCCCCTCTTCCTCACTCCTTACTCTGGCACAATTAGCTGGTTGGGTAGTATGGCTTAGATTTCCTATATTCTGGTTGTAGCGACAATTTGCAATTTGAAGCCATTTTGTTTCCATCTAGCACGGCGCGCCGTACTGTGCCTGTTGTATGTGAAGCATGACATATCCATTTTCTAATCTAGCTGTGTTTCTCTGCACCCAAAAGGTCGATGATATTACTTGATACTTTTTTTTTTTTAAATTCTTTCAGCACATCAGAATAAACCTTACACTTAGCCTGGATTGATTTATCCATAAAGTATATCGCAGAAACCATGACAAAATGAAGTGTAATGCACAAGTAATGGTTCACACAGATGAGTGCCTAATGCAAGGTGTACAGAGCGAGTGAGTAGAAGTAACACATCGGTAGTGACAGAATGCAGAAATGTGAAATAATTGGAGGAAGGAAAATGAAAGACAGAAATGGAGGTACACCATGCATGCCAGATGCCCACACCATAAATAAATTAGAGAATTAGAAAAGATAACAGTTCTGAGTGAAAAAAGGGAGAGAGAGCTTGAGAAGATTTATTGAATGCTTGATTGTGTGCTCTGGCTGCTTCACAAGGGTGATACCGGGTGGTTGCCATTGCCTTCCCAGCATTTAGTCAGGGCAAGAGTTTGTAATTTGTTCAGGGTGCCGGAGATAGTTCGTCTACTCTTCGCGAAGGACACTGTGCAATCTTTAACATCGACCAACGAATGCTGGCAGACAGGACACCTGTCTTAACGTCCATCTGAGGGACGGCACACACGTCGATGAATCAACCTGCCTGTGAAACACAGGGATGACACTTTATAGCTGGGTCGGATTCAAACCCAGTCTAAACGACTAAGAGACTTGTGTGTGTCTACCGACAAGGCCATCCTGCCCGCCCCTCAAGAAGGTATGGATAGGGAAAGTTTTTCTTTGCAATTGAACGGAACAGGAAAGAAAATTTTTGGAGAAAAAAGAGGGAATAAGAGAGCTACATTAAAATGGAGATGAGCCATAAGTGATGAGGTTATTTTTTTCCCTACTCTTCATTTATTTTAACACAAATATTGCACTGTGCAATTGAAAACAGTAGTGGGCACTCACGAGCCATGTCCCCCTTGCAGGTACCCTTCGGCCTTCCTTCTTGGCCTACTTTCGGTGCTGCTATATGCTGCGGCACATTGGAAATGCACTTCATAATTTTTGAAACAAATGTTATTGATCACAACATATACTTCATATATTTTTGAGAAGGTTCCATTATATTATGAATAAATTGCCCTGTGGGGGACTGATAGTTATTTCCCCACAGATTCTGGGAAAATTTTAAAAGACATTACCTGAATTTGGGGTGAAACCCCCTTGGGGCAAAACCCTCCTTTTACCCCCCTTTAAATGGGCGGATCTAGATGGGGAGCCCAACCCCATGACACCTTACTGTCCTGATGCCTCGTGGTAAGTTTGGTCTGGATTTGTCTCGTGGTTTCTGAGAATAAGATTTTGAATGAAATACCAATATTTGGGGCTAACCCCCTCTTTTACCCTCTTTAAATGGGCAGATCCACATGGGGATCACAACCCCATGAGATGTTGTCCTGATGCATTGTACGGGTCGTTTGTGAGGAGAAGATGTTTCGGTCAAATGTTATCGGACAGACAGACATCAGGACCCACCCTGAGGTTATTTCAGAGAAATAAACTAAAAAGATAAAGGAGGATGATTTGTATAATCAACTATTTATTCATATACAGTACACGTCTACAATATGATTACAGCAACACACATACATGTACACACAGGGGACTACAACTTATCTGGCACAGAAACCACCCAAAGTCAGTTTCCATCTCAAATGACAAACTTTTAATATTTTCCTAATTTTTTTTCCTTCCAGGATCTGCAGGAAATCCATACATTTTGAAACCTTTCTCTGATCGATTGGTGCATCCAATGGCACAGTATCTTGTCATTTTAAAAGAAATGATGAGTTTTTGTGTCCCAGTGCTCATTCAATGCAATGAGCTATAGATGGATACAAAATGGCGACTATGACCCACGTCACCAGAAATTTCCGGGATGCGCCATGTCCCAAAGACAGGCCTTACCACTTAAACATTTACTCTCTAATTAACTATCTTATAAAATAAACCAGAAGAGGCGTTGAAAGGTGAGAAAGAGGTCACTGACTTACACTTAATAATAAAACATTTAATGCACAATAAAATTATACAAATGATGGCCTACTCCCTCCCAGGTCTTCTTCATGGGGTGGCAATATTCCCAGGACTGGGATGGAGAAGTTGTGTAAAAACGCATACAGGTCTACCTTATCGACAATTATCAATCCCAGGTTCTAAATTTACCGTCTCCAAGTCAATGCCACTGGATGTGTGTGACAGTGGTACCTACCATTTTAAACAAATGTAGCCAGGTGGTAAAATGTTGACTATGCACCTAAATATAAGTGTCCCTTTAAGAGAGTTGACCACATCCAGTTTTGAGCGGCA
Organism: Myxine glutinosa; assembly: GCF_964187855.1. Lineage (NCBI taxonomy): Eukaryota > Metazoa > Chordata > Myxini > Myxiniformes > Myxinidae > Myxine > Myxine glutinosa. The sequence continues at coordinate 153,077,960 of NC_136262.1, forward strand.
CCGACCTTTGGCAGTAGCCTGTTTGGAGATGTGTTGTAAGCCATCCTGGAGCAAATATACATGTAGCCTAAGGCTGGTTAAATTTTTTTCCTGTTTATCATCACTTTTTTTCAAAAAGGTGGGTCGGGAGGGAGGGTTTTTTGTTTTTTTTTCAGTGAAATTTTAATGGATTATTCAACGCACAATATGTTTTTTTTCTTAAATATACTTGATCGGATATACATGAATCATATTATGATTTCTAAACTAGTAAACCTTCGTATGTACGCACTGATACGATTCAAATAAAGAAAATAAAGAAACGCGATGTCACATTGAGTTCTGTTTACTTTTAATATTTGCTGATACATATAACAATGGTGGACCAAAACTTCGGCTTTTAAGAATAATGTCCGGTTGCCATACATGTATCTATCAGCAGCTATTGCCATGGCATTCATACATATCGAAAGCATTATGTTCATTGGTCTTCTGTTGGTTTGGCTGATCCAGGACAGTAATGACGAACTCAATGAAATTTCCAAGGGTATTGATGACATCTGCCAATGTTGAATCTCTAGCTGCAACATGGGTCATAGTCTTTTTATCTCCCACTGAGATGTTTACCGCTCCATTGGTGTCCTCAATTGGTACACCTGAAAAAGAAAAATCACTATAAAATATACTTGTACATTGTCTACCATACTGTTTACCTATCAGCCAAGCCACAAACATCAAGGTTCAAACAACAAAAATGTGGGGAAAAATTGTACATTGAAAAAATGAGCACCCCCCCTCCCCCCCCCCCCCCCCACACACACACCCTTTCACAACTAATAATTGCAAGTATTCATCAGTCTCAGATCAAATTCAGTGTTTTGTACTGAAATTCTGTTTTTTCCAAATCTGGATTTGGTTTGGAATTTTGAACCACCCGGGAATGAAAACTCGAAATACAGATCTGGGATCCCAGGACAGATATATCGACAGATTTGAGTTTAGAACAGGACTGGAGTCCAACATTTCCCACCATTGTTTATGAATAAAATAAGGAAGCGCACACCCCATTTATCAGAAGCAAAAGCTTGCGGTCCACGTAAATGGCGAGTGAGGGGGAAACACGTACACAATAAATATTCAACAACAACAACAACAACAACAACAACGTACATTAAAACGGTTATATTTCTTACCATCAAGCGTTCCCGACACGAGCTCATAATACAGTTCGTCTAGTGATGTTTTCTGGCACTTTGACACCAACCCAGGCCTTTAGAACACTGGACGTTCGCCGAATTTGGCAAACAACGAACGGCATTTTCTGTCAAACTGTCGCGCACATGTAACTTGGCTCAGACAGTACGTGAGCACATACAAAATTCGAACCTGTTCCACTGAGAGGGAACGGATTTTACTGACTTAGCGAGCAAAAAAAATAAATAAAAATAATTAGGGGCGGACGACTTTTATGGGGCGGGCGGCGATGATAAACAGGAAAAAAAATTTAACCAGCCTAATCCTTACAATATTTTACGGACCGGTGTTTGTTTGTTTGTTTGTCCCGCTACTCCCTCTGCCGTTGTGGCCCGACTACCTCCAGGCTTGCCAGTAGCATCAGCATGACCCCAATTAATATATTGGGGCATTTTAAATTTTTGCCCATGGTCTTGGGGGGGGACGATGACGAGGACGAGGATGCAAATCCTCCATGTAAATGTGTATCGTGTAGCGCCGCCTCCAGGCGGGAGACGGAGATTACAAATTTTACAGTACAGTACAGTATTCCTGTACCCGCATTTTCTAGGGCATGCAGCGAGGTGTTTTGAATTATAAACAGTACATATACTGTATATATTTTTGCTTCATGCATGTATCCCTGGTTATTTTTATTTTTGGAAGCGATTGAGGCAACGATCAGTTGCCTATACACCGCCCAAATAAAGGTAATTTGTCAGAAGAACGTATTGCATGCTTCGAACAAAATCGCCCGTTGGACGAGTACTCTGCTCGTATCCTTAAAAAAAAACAAAAACGTGATAGTGTTCTGGAATGTTCCAGCGAAGGATTCCTGAGAAGATTTTCGTGTTGGTTTTGGAGGAAATGTAACACATGTTTGTAAGTAAATCCAAGTTTCCCGAGTAATGACTACAAAGTAACTGTTGTAACTTTATGTTGGCCAAGATTGTAGAAAATTGTGCCCATTTCAAACAAACTATTCTGTCATGAAAAGTGGTAATTAATGTTGTTACAAACCGGATGTATTATATCTGTGATGTCGGAATAGTATAGTAGAAGAAAAGATGTAGTCACGTGATTGAAATTGAACTGAAATCAGGCCAAATAAGGTTTATAAAGAAATGTTTTATTTCTACAAAATGGTGCCAGCTGTAATGGAGGGTGGTCTTGACCCTGAGAATGTGTTCTATTTCCTGTTTTAAGGCCTCCACCGTTTTTGCCTTGACTGTTTTGCATAGTTTGAATAAACTTCCAAATTACTTTAATTATTCTTGACTGTACAGTAAAAGAATTCCAGGATAAAATCCCCCAGACGAACTGGTGTGTCCGAGTCGTTAACGAGCAAGCGAGAGTCCACCCCCCCCCCCCCACACACACACACACACACACACATACACACACACACAGTTTCTATTTCTCTTTATTCCTTGCAAGGCCTTGGGATTAATTTACCGACATGGTCGTTACTAACATGGCAGTGTTTGGTGGGGATCCTGAAATGAGGTGCTGGGTGATGGTGTAACAGTGTGCTGTCCGCAGGGCAAAGCAAAGTCCCAACTCAAGGGAAATCAGGAGCTCCACATCCATCCTGCCCGCCAGCACCGACACAACTCCCTGAGGTACGATGATTACCACCCGTCCCATCTCTCCACTTCCACCTCCCAACCCTCGCTCCCATCACACTTCCCAACCGACGCCAGAGAGCGTACTCATTCATGCAGTCACCTCCCCACAAATGTACACAATGCTGCTTGGGATGGGAATCTAGGCCAGCAGACTCGGTCTCTTCGACTGTCTGGGTCTCAGATATAATCAGACAGATATAACCTTCGTACCTCCTGACTTAAACATTCTTCCACCTGAAAAAGGCCCAGATTGTAATGGAAGCTCAACGCAACACGAGGCGGAGGAGATGTGTATTTGATGGCAACATTGGGCACGCACTCAAATGTTTTTAAATATTGAAGGCGATCTTATTTGGGATTGGCATGAAAAACCATAACAATCTTGTCCATTATGACAGACATTAAAATTCTGTGCTACAGCCAGCATCTCCCACATCCCATGAATGAATAAAAAAAGCAATCAGAACTGTTGGCTCAGGCAAGCACATTTATCTTCTCCTGTCTCGTCTTTTGCCAAATCATCATTCCCCTGTCCCTACCAAATCTCACACCACTTCCTGTTGCCCCCCCCCCCCCCCCACAATTCCCCTACATACTACACCCTGCCTGGTGTAGACGTATATTTCAATGTGACCCCAGTCAATCATGTGACGATACAACACTTCAAAATCTCACACAGAATATCAACTTCGTTACCAGCCACGTAATGAAATCTTGCTCGTGAGAGGGCGGTCGTGCGTATTTCAAATGATGAACTACAATCAACATTTCACCGATTTGACCAACAAATTGGATTCCAGAATCTGAAGATTCAAATCAGGATTAGGATTCATCAGTGTCGACGTTATAGATTCCAAGGTAGAAACTGAGCTCGTCTCAGGAACCTTACCATGTTGCTATTGCTGTATACATAATCTGGCCTATTGACCTTTTTTGAGGGGGTCATCTACAGCCTCACCTGGTCCACTGCATGTTGACGCGAGTCATCACTTCCTTTTGGCTGACCCTTAATGACCCCAGGTAATATGGCCTCTTTAACAGGTTCGGTATGATGGACAGCTAGGCCTGTTTGAAGGTCCCTTCTAATTGCATTTGGCACCTCATCCTGGTGACCCCAGGTCTGTACCCCTATATACCTTGTTCCATGTCTCCTATAATACATCCTTGTTCTACAACTACATATACCATGTCGAGCCTTGTTTACTGTAGAAAAGAAAATACAGTACGATGCAGGAAGATATTTGATAAATAAATAAAAATCTGTCATGGAAAGACAATTGGAGTTTCCTATTTGGAAGGTTCTTCGGATAATTTTTAAAGTAATGAATTTGTGATTTGGTTTGTGTTGATAAGTTGTGATGAACAATGAAAAGGAAGGGAAGGGGCAGGATATAGGTGGAAACAGAGCGTTGGACAGACGGTGATAAGGGGTTAGAATAAAGCTTGGGAGCAGATAGGAGGAAAGGAAGTGGAAGGGAAGAGGGTGGAGGGTTCAGAGGGGGATATAGCACAGAATGGGGAGGGTGGGGAGAGAATTCCATGATTTATATGCAACTAGCAGAAGCCCGTGGTAAATATACCATGCCAGAAAAACTTTAGTGTATTATTTTATAGAAGGAGAAAGCCTGGTGTTGGCTTAACCTTAACGGTTAGGGCAGCTGGCTTGGGATCCTTGGGTCCTGAGTTTGAACCCCGGTCAGGCGGTGAATTAACACAAAGTGTGGTTGACTCAGGCTGCCATCCAGAGGTCGGGAAAATGAGTACCAGTGTATTGGTAATAGGAGCATTCATCAGAGGCACAACCACACCCTTGGACAATGATGCTCCCTGCACTCCTGTGCTGCATACGAAAGAAGAAGAAGAGATGATCGGATAACCTTCCCCTGGAGAAGCAAAGTTTGCGACAACATTCTACACTGTTGCTCAGCACGCCGAAGGGACGTGAAGATTGCATGATGCGAACAGCTGGCCCAGCATGGGTAATGTGAGCGTGCAGTTGCACTCCCTCCCCCCGGAGAAGCAAAGTTGGCGTTTTTAGCGATGTAGACGCCAAGGATGAAGGCGACAGGAGAATCAGAGTGCTTTTCACCATGGGACGACATCCTGTATCTGCCTTGAACCCTAGAGGGTCGGTGCGGAGGAGGAGGGGGGCAACCATCGGGGAAAAAGTATTTTTAGCTCCATAAGGATAGACCGCATTCAACGCCTTAGCGTATTATTATATAAATAGGTGGACATCCCACTACTTCCCATTTCCTGTTCTTCAGCCAATTTTATATCCAATCTGATAACTTGGCTCCTGTGCAGCTTGCATTTACTTCAATTGAGGGCTTACGTATTGGGGACACCTTCGCGGTGGTTGTATCCCGCAATGCAAGTCGGGGGCCAAATCTTCCCCATGTTTCCCTGCTGCCTGGATTAGTCAGGGGAGTGCAGTCACAGTAAGAGAGCTGATTGGTCTCCATGGACCGGCCCTTTCCCTCTTCTCTCTCTCTCTCCCTCTCTCTCCCTCTCTCTCCCTCTCTCTCCCTCTCTCTCTCTCCCGCTCTCTCCCTCTCTCCCCCTCTCTCCCCCTCTCTCTCCCTCTCCAACCCTGTCGTGGCGCTGACTACGTGAAGGTGGGGCTACACCATCCTGGATGCGGGGTATATCTGGATCGCTCCTGGGAGATCGATCGGCCATCTCCATGTCGCGGGCTTCTTCGAGAACTGTTCGGGGCTATACAACAACAACAACAATTGAGGGCTTACTATGGAACCTTCGCAAACGCTTTCTTAAATGGCTAAAAAACAATTAAATTAAATGAATTTTAATTAAATTAAAGTAAGAGCAACATTAAAATCTTTTTCTTAACTATTGACAGGGTGTCTCACACAAACCCGGATGATTTATTAATTAAATTACTCGTAAATGTGAAATTATTTCACTTGTAATTTGCATTAATCAAGAGTAGGATTTGGCATCTACTCAGTAAATGATGTGAATGTAAGTTTATTCAGCGCGTCCACTATTTCCTTGGGAAACTCCTGTCGTGCATTCGTCATGGAAAGTCGGAAATTGTCACATTTCCTCAGAATCCTGAAGTTATTCAATTGTATGAGATGTTGGCCGAGTTCCACAAAACAATTTCTTAAGGTTCCACAACACCCAATAATGTAAAGGTGTGAGGTCTGGAGATGGTGTCAGTCCATTGCATCCGTAACCGGGCACATCTCGACCCCCCTGCAGAGGTACTCATACATTTGAAGGTAAAGCATTTCCTCATTGAATGTTGCCGTTTGTTGCAACTGCGAGAGAAGCCAGATAGCTTGTAGTTGTGAAGCCACCGGAGAAGGAAAATGGGCCGATAACGTCACCGGATAA